>NW_016157230.1:274146-340096 GCF_001687245.7 Rhagoletis zephyria
CTCAGCCAGTTGCCTATGCACCGTGCTAAGTACGCCTTGTAAATTATCGTTTGCTTTTTTCCATTATTTTCATTTTTGTTATGCCAACACAATCAAGCGCAGCTATTCCGCTGCTGAGCTCGAGGCCGTTTAATTTATATTATATATTTATATTACAAGTTAAGTTTTTTTTTACTTTTTATTTTAGAGTTTCCAATTTCAAAGTTGAACAAAAACTGAATTTCTACAAAATTTTCTACTGCTTAAATAATAATAATAATAATAATAATAATAGATTGGCGCTTATACATAAACTAGTGTTTGGCCGAGCTTCTCCTCCGACTTGTGGCGTGCGCCTTGATATTGTCACACAAAGCGGAGGGACCTACAGTTTTACGCCGACTCCGAACGGCGATTGTATTTGTATGAGAAGCTGTTTTTCATGGCAGAAATACACTCGGAGGTTTACCATTTCCTGCCGAGGGACGACCGCTGTTAAGAAAAAACCTTTTTCTAAATTTTTTGCGATGTTGCTTTGACCAGGGTTTGAACCCAGGTGCTGCGGAGTGGAAGCGCGCACTGCTTACCACTACACCACTGCTTAAATACCTTTTTGAAAACGAATATTTCAGGTGACAGCCTACCTTGTTTTTTTTTTAAATATACCTCAAATAGTTATTTTCAAAAAAGTATTTAAATTGTTTATGAATAGTTTTTGAAATAAAATGCAATTATTAACTGCTATAACTTCTACCATGTGTAAATTATTTGTTGCTTTTCCACAAAATGTTTCATTATAAACGGCCTCATGCACAATGAAATGATTAAATTAGTATAAAATGTAAAATCTTAAATTTACTTCGATAAAATTCGTTTTACTGCGGTTTATTTTTAAATTCATTGCGGTTTACGAATTTTAAGTCATAATCTTCGTCGGTCAGTGTTGCTAGACAGTTGAACGTGGAAATGGTTCTAGAAAATCGTTCTTTGTATTGAAAAATAGCCAACACACTAAATATTAAAATAAACAGTGTCCGGAAAAAATTTTGGCAGATGATTCTTATACAAAAAAAAATATAAATATATAAAACCTTTTACGAATTGCTAAAATTCACATTACTTATAACAGAAATATATTTAATTGCATATTATCCTATGAACTAAACTGATAATAAAACCTCCTGCTAAAAATATTTCCTTAACCCTTGTGTGTTGGAGGTACTTGGATACATATGTATGCGATTTTTGTACCGAACTTTTTAAATTAGAAAATTGCCTTAAAACCATATATTTAATACTTCTATATTGGCAGTAACCTATCTGCGCAATGTGTTTGGATTCAGCAATCGAAACATGAACCAATTAGAACAGATCTGAACGGTTGACAAGCAGCCATTTGCAAAAGAATTTGAGAAAAAACTGTGTGACTTTCGTAATTTTGAAGTTAGCTTTTTCTGTTTTGTTGTTTACATTTCTTTCTTTATGTGTATTTAGGTGGTGGGTAATTTTAGTGATTTTTAAGCAATTTCCATAATATTATAACACTAACTTATGTGTAAGCGCCAATCTAATTTGCTCTCAATTACAGTTGCCAAAGTTCGGAGAGAGCATACGTTTAAATCCCCAAAAAAAGTCAACAATTGCCAAATTTAAAAGCTTGTATTAGTCTTAAGGCTAGAACTAAAAATTTGTGGGTTACTTTTTATTTTGGTTTTGTAAAATACAACAATACTAATATTTTAGGCACAAATGTCGTATAGATGAATATTTAATTTTACTGCAAAAAGGAGTGTTTTCTTGATTTTTTTCCAAAGTTTGGTGATTTTAGGAAAGATGGCCGCCATAGGGTTTCATATTCACATATACTTGCAGGCCTATCACAGATTCCGAGTGAACTCCCGTCGTGAAAAAATCTCCCGTCACGAATTCGGGAGAAATGCTATCAGCAATTCCGACGCATTCATAGTTAGAGCTGCCTTTGGTTTTTGTTTGTTTTTATGTTTTGGTTTAATAATTCTAAATCAAAATAAAATAACTCGAAATCAGTGATACCATTCTCACGAATTTCGAATTTGCAGGAGAATTTCGTGATCACGACGGAATTCATGATAGGCCTGTTGATCCCTCATTCTGATCACATATGCAGATACAGTTCGCTCAAAACTTCTTTTTCCCCCAGGCATAATTAACCTTCTCACCTAGCCATTTTGCCCGCGGTTTGCACATTTCGGCATTTTGCCCGTACTGGGTACTGGCCCAGAAGATAATTTAGGTAGGCCTTCTTAAGTAAAGCCATTCTAAGAGGCCTACCCAAGAAGGGCTGAAAAAAGTGCCTCCTTGCATGCCTAGAAGGGCTTATCCATTTACAATTTACGCGAGTGCATAAATTTATATTATTTAGCATTAGAAATGAACTTCAATAAACATTTTAAGTTATAATAACACATATTTGATATAAACCAGTATTTGCTTACGTATGATTTTTATAAATTAAAGAAGCAACTTTAAAAGAACTCCTCCAAAAGGCCTTCTGAAGTACTATAAAGTCCTATAAAAGCCCTTCTGGAAGGCCTTCCATTGGTAGCGAAAAAAGGAAGCCCTTCAATTTGTGCCACTCCATACCAAAAAATAAAGGAGAAAGGAATGTAGAGTGGAAGGCCTCTTCACTCTCGGAAGGGCTTTTAACCTTAAATTATCTACTGGGAGGTTATGATATAATCTTGTACTAAAAAAAATTACTTCTCCGCCTGCAACCCGGATTTATCGATTTCTTTTTTGGTAAATAAAGGAGAAACGCCAAAGACAAACAACAATGAATGCCGCTAAGAAAAGATATACCCGGACTAGAAGATCCTTTAATTTGGTGGAATCATAGACGGCCGCTGGGGTGTAGCGGTTAGCGCTAACATTCCGCAGGGCTTGGGCTCAAGTCCGGTTGAATCCAACATAAAAACTAAAAAAAAAAGTTTTTTTCTAATAACGGTCGCCCCTCGGCTGGCAATGGCAAACCTCCGAGAGTATTTCTGCCATGAAAACAGCTTCTCATAAAAATACAATCGCCGTTCGGTGTCGGCGTAAAACTGTAGGTCCCTCCCCTTGTGTGACATTAGTGCGCACGCCACAAATCGGGGAAGAAGGCCGGCCAAACACTAACAAATGAGTGAGCAGCAATCTATTATTATTATAGCCGCAAAGAATTTCCAAATTTGTTTACATTGGCAATTAAGTATCACTTTATGTTGAAACTAGAAATGGGTTCTTGGCCGGTAATCCGGAAATGCTTCTAATGAAAAATGTTTAAATTTTTAACTCTAATTACTAACTAGATACTATGTATTTAGTTTTATTATAAAAAAAGTCTGAACTAGATTTTTAAATGGAACGATATAATTGAAATCCGGAAACCGGCCGGATTTTAGCCAGTATCCGGCCGGATTTTAGCCAGTATCCGGCCGGATAGTCGGATAACAGAAAAGAGGCCGGATAAGCCGGATTTCGGATATCTACCGGATACGACAATGATTGATGGATAAACCGAAATAGACGGGTCTTAGTAATGCCGCTACAACAACAACAGCGTTTAAACTAGGTTAAAACCACAGCCGTGCACTGAAAAACTGGCCTTACGTGGTTTAAGGGCCGTCTGCATTTCTCAAGAAAAATCAGAAGAAATATTTTTCGTTATTTCTGTTGTTGTAAATTTTCTGGAAGAAGTAAATATACAAGCATTTTTTTCTCGAGAGCTGCATACTGATTTAACAAATGTTTACAGAAGAAAATGTTTTTTCCGTTTCTTGTGAGAAATTTTATATGAATTTTTAGTTTTTCTTGGGAACTGCAGACAGGTTATTAATGAAACTTAAGATCTTATTCACAAAAACAAGTAATTTTCAAGCAAAAAACAACATGCATTTCAAATATGAACCAAATCGGAGTAATACGGGATTTTCAAATATCTTGACTCCTGTGCCATCTAGCGGATTAATTCATCTCTCATATTGCATTGTCATAGGATTATGAGCTAATTTTTAAATTTCAAGTCTCTAGCTCAAAATAACATATCGTGACCAGTGTTGCCGCGAATCGTTTTAAGTGGTAGCCTTTAAAAAAGGGCTAAAAAAAAGTCGTTGTGGCTAAAAATGGTAGCTAAATTTTTTTACTTACATATACATATATAAGTATACACGTAAACATTTTCAATAAGTAAAAGCGAAGGTACACAACATGCGTTCGCCGGCAAATGCGTCACGCCGTCAATGTCAAATAAAATTGACCACGTGCGTTTGTATGACAGCTGTTACAGACGACGCCGTTACGAATGCGTTAACGCAGTTGCCGTCGTACGTAAACCAACTCGCTACTTTTCTGTTGCGTTCATGCGTTGACATTTGAAATTACATTTATGGATATGCTTATCAGCTGTTTTTTGTTTACAAAACAATGAGCGGCACAACGCAAGGTGTGTAACAGCAAATTTTTCAACGTCGTCAACGCATCAACGGATCAACGCAACGCCGCAGCAAATAAAAGGATGTACCTTCAGCTTAATGGTATACCTAAAACCTTTTTGTATAAAATAGGAAATATACGACACCTGCTTGCTGGCTCCATCAAGTGATTGTTATATCAGGCTCGAAGCATATAACTTACCAGCATGCTGGTACAATATTTATTTCTTTATTAATGAAGTCCAGGAAAGATCGAAATGATTACAGCCGAAATTTCATAATTTTTCTACCATTTTGTTAAACATTGTTTTTTTTTTAATTCACAACGGCAATATCGTGAACTTAATCTTCCACAAACACGGCTTTGACTCATTTAGTGAAGAAATTTCCGCCACAATACTTTTTACTTAGAAAATTGAGCTAATTGCACCACTCACGACACCAGCATGCTGGTACAATCATAAAATTTTCAAATAATTTTTGAAGTCGCACCAGCAGCTGGTACAATCACACCACAAGAACATGCACGGTCAATCGACTTGATGGGCCATTTAACAATAACTTAACTTAACTTATCTATTTTAAACTATAGTTAAAGCGTTAATAAATAAGTTAACAGCCCTAACACTTTTACAGTATGTATGTATAAAAACGTAAGGAACATACAATATATATAAATATCAGTCTTCCTTAGTTTAAAAATTCATCTCTTACATAAATGAAAAAAAAAATTAGATCAAATTAAGCAGTACAACTTTTTCATGCCAAGTATGAATAAATTCTCCAAAGGGCTAAAAAAAGGGCTAGGGGCAATTTTAAATTTATGTGGCCAAAAAAAGTATGTGGTAGCTAAATCTAGCCACCAAAGGGCTGAAACGGCAACACTGATCGTGACCCTTAGGCCAGAAGCATGAATATGCAAATTTATCAGTTTTGAGTTATTCAGGCAGGTTCTGCAATTCACTTCCGAGTGAATTTCAACCCCTGCCAATTTGAATTCTACGCGAATCCGACTCAAATTCACTCGGAAGTGAATTGCAGAACCTGCCTGATTGAGTTGGCTTGATTAACCTTTGGATATTCTATGTTATACCAAAACCCAGAATACCATGCGTACACGGAAACCACATATTTTACTATTTTAATTGCATGAATATGGAGTTAAGTCGCGTACAACAAAAATTCAAACTTGATTTCTCAAAATTTTCATTTTTACACATTCATGTTTCTGGCATACGGGCGACGATACCCACCATGCAAAACATGAAAAATAGGCAACAATCGTCAATGCCGTAGTGAGAAATCGGCAACGCTATTTCTTTTATGTCATTTTAGGAATATGTTTTCAAATATTCCCAAACTGATGAACTTCGCGTCAACAGGATTCTTCAAAAACATCTAATTTATTCCCAAGGGTTGAAAAAAAATAGGAATCCCCATAGCGACGAAAATAGTTAATTTCGTTTAGAAATTATAAGTTTGTGTTGAAAAACAAATGAAATATAAAAAAAGAATAAAATTGTTGCAAGAAATTATAGTAGGAGAGCCCAATAGGGGATTCGTGGATTTACTCGAGCGCGTCAGATTAACATATGGGGGATACCCTGCATCCTGTTGAGTACCTCTGCCAAATCTAAGCCATCTATGTAGAGCCGCGCGCGTAGGAGAGCTGATCAGGGGCTCTATTCTGTTACTGTGAGAAAATGTAGTGTACACCGAGTGCAAAACTCACAACCAAAAACTCACCGACTAAAATTCAGTGAGTTTTTCGGAAGAGAAGTGTACACAATTTTGACAGTTAAAACTCATTCTCACACATGCTGAATCGCAAAATGAGGAAGTGTACATAATTTCGAGAATGAGTTCTCACCCTTCCTGAATCGCAAAATGAAGAGTGCACATAATTTTCAGTGTACACTTGAAAACTCACATTTACAGAATAGAGCCCCAGAATAGTAAAAAAAAAATGATAGGTGGATTTACTCGCATCAGATTAAGAAATAGTTAGTTAATTACATGCTGAAAATGTTCATTTCAATAATCTGACGATTTGAGCGTGACGTAAGGGATTGGGAGGGTCGCAAACTCGCAAAGAAAACGTTAGCTGGACATTCTCGAGCGCGGTCAACATTTTTTTTTATTATGAAGCAAATAGCTGAAGGATAACGGGAAGTATATAATATGACGATTTCCACAAGCCGGCGTGACGAAAACCGTCAACAAAGATTGTCGCGTGCACTTGCTGTTGTTCAAAACTACTACAGATTTTTTTACGAAATTTGTTATTTTTTGATTTGTTTGCTGTTTTCCGTTCATATTATTTGTGAGTATACCCAGCGGACCGAATGCTCGCAATTGATACCAGTTGCGAGTGAAATGTGAGAAGTAACCCTAACAAACTCTCACTAAAGGCTCGTATGTTGCTCCGCTGTATATGTACATAAGTTTGTGCATTTGCGAATCAAAACCTTTATCTGAATTTGAGCTGGTCGATGAAATGACATGTGTAATTACGTGCGTTTACGATTACGATTAATTTAATCCCAGTTTTAAAATAGTTTGAATTAGGATTGAAGTAATCGTAAATCGAAGGAGTATTAGACTAAAATTATATTAAGAGAAAATTAGTTGCACATGATGTAGATTTAGCTCAACAAATATCAATTAAAAATTATTTTTTTAACTTGTGTATGTGAATTTTACTAATTTCTTAGTTAAAATCACTATTTTCAGATAATTTTGAACACGGCAACCTTAAGTTTACTTATACATGAAAAAATGTTAAACCTCGGGCTCTTCTTGCTCTTGCAATGGCTGAACCGATTTCAATTGTGTAAAAAGTACTTTTTTGGTTCTTCTGTGTAGAAGGTTTTTCGATTTAAAATAATTCAAAACTTTTTGTTTTTGTTGCCAAAAAATTAAGAAAGCTGAGACGTCACGATTTCACAATTTCTTAGAATTTTCCGTATATTGAATGTCACTAAACTACTAAACGGCTGGTCCGATTTCGTTCATATTTGGAACATATGTCAGCACCTTAAAGGGAAATATTTCGACTAAAAATTTAATCGCTAGGTGGCGCTGGGGTCGGCATATTCCTAAAAACTTTATTTAGGTGCAGATTTGGCTGATAATTAGAACATTTGTTAGCCAATTAAAAAGGAATGTTTGGACTAAAAAATACACGATAGGACGCGCTGAGGCCGGGATATTCCCAACGTTCTTATACAGTGGGAGAATGATGGATATCTACACATACATATATATTAGAGGTATACGCCGCCGAGCCACGCCGCCGCCGCCGCCGTTTTTTGTCATTTCTCACGCGCCGCCGCCGAGTTACGTAAATATCGGCGCGGCGGCGGCGGCGGCGGCGTTCGGCGCCTAAGGAATTTTGTACAAAATTTTCATGATGTATGCACATTAAAATACATCGTTTGAAGGAACTAAATACTACTCGTATAAAGACACTATTTTACGAAAAGAGGATTAAATTTTTAAAGGAGTTATTTCGCATAATTTGGGCCACACACGTTATATTTTTCTATTTGGCACATTTTGGCACTTTTTTATCCTCAATATGGCACTTCATAGCTAAGTATAGTTGGAAGCCCTGTTCCCAAGTGGTGGTCAAATCCCAGGAGGCGTTTGCTCCCGCGCATCGCAATGTCTTCTACACAGGGTTAAAGTCCCCATTTTTCGTAAAAATTACTATTATTTTTCATTACATTCAGTTCTCCTTACAAAAATTTGGCGCTTAATATTTTAGTGGATATATTAGCTACCTATAAGTGGCCAGAAAGGCCCGTTCTGGTGGAAGTTGACCAAACCTTGTTTTCAATATACATATGACCCGCAAAGAATCGTAACAACTCCGTAATTTAACATAACGGATGATAAGGTTATTGCAAAAAAATTTTGATAGCGACATAAATTACCCCAATAACTTAACATTTTAAATTTTTTTATTTCTTTAAATTTCAGTAGTATACATATACGGATTTGTAGAGAACATAGAGATGTATTTATTTATATACGTCGGACTTTCTTCTGTTTGCCCATCCATCAGCAGCAGACACTCAACATTTTAATTCAAGTAGAAAGTAACGTAATTTTAATTTAAAACTAATTCAATGAATTAATTAAATACAATTACAATCTGAATTGGCATGGCCAATGCCTAACGCTGACGAGATGACATGATAAGATTAGTAGCTTTATGTCTCTTTTGAATCTACCTAATGGGCAGTAGCGCCGGCGTTTTCAGACGCGCCGGCGTCGCCGCCGCCGCCGATTCTTTTTCAAGTTGACCACGCCGCCGCCGCAAAGCCTGTCGGCGTAAACCTCTAATATATATGCGTCACAAAAAGGTTGAAACCCCTTTTTTGGGGCGCCAATATATCTCTTAAACCAACTATGCTGGGGAACTGAAACTTGGAACGGATGCATAAATTGTAAATACCCTACCCGTGGTTATCAATGGAAAAATACGTACACAAAAATCGTATGGAAAGGCGATTTTTTATATTAAACTAGATCGCCCTCACCTGCTTCGCTGAGTGTATGAAATTTCTACGTGCTACATTGAGTAGAATTTATTTCAAGAAAACTCAATTAAAAAACAGGAGGTTTAAAATTTGTTTAACCATCTTCAAAATATTTTCAAACAAAAACTTTCTTAAACTTCTCACTTGTCATACTTTTTCAATTAACTTATCCCCTGAACTCAATATGAGATTTTAAACAGATGGAAGCCTCTTACATGTAGTTTTGAAATAAAGCCTATTAAAAATCATTTCGATTGATACCCATATTGTAATAATTCATTTAAATTATTGAATAGTTTGAATTTAACCTTTTTTTTGAACTAACCTTTTTAAACCTCTTTCGTCTGACACTCGTATTCAAAATCATTTCGATTCATACCAATCTTCTATAATCTATAATAATATATATTTAGAAAGACGCTTTTTATGTGTTCGCAAAGCTCGAGAACGGCCGAAACGATTATTTTGAAATTTNTTTGAACTAACCTTTTTAAACCTCTTTCGTCTGACACTCGTATTCAAAATCATTTCGATTGATACCCATATTGTAATAATTCATTTAAATTATTGAATAGTTTGAATTTACCCTTTTTTTTGAACTAACCTTTTTAAACCTCTTTCGTCTGACCCTCGTATTCAAAATCATTTCGATTCATACCAATCTTCTATAATCTATAATAATATATATTTAGAAAGACGCTTTTTATGTGTTCGCAAAGCTCGAGAACGGCCGAAACGATTATTTTGAAATTTCGGAACGTCCCAAGGATGGTTATAGGCTGAAAAAAATTTTATATATAAAGGGGGCGAGGCACCTCCTATACAAACCGATTTTTTCTTACTGTATATCTCTGGAAGTGTTCATGGTAAAATACCGGAACTTGGTACGGCAATATATGAAATAAATCTTATAGTCATGGAGAAAAATGGTGAGTGAAATTCTCCTAAATGCCCGGACCGATTTTAACGAAGTTGTTTGTGTACTTTTGAGTGTAGTTTCACAATTTCACCCGCAAGTTGGCGCTGGAGTTAAGTTATTACTAAAAATCTTATTTATGATCCACTTTGACTAATATTCAAAATATGTATTGGCAATACTATGTCCATTCTTTTGCAACCGAGCTACAAAAGAACACTCGCTTAAATGACGAAATACACGCAAAGCAACAACACAAACTCGGCTATTTGTCCGAGTTCAGCCAGGTCGGTTAAAAAATACGCGACCTGAAGAGTAGTGTTGTTAAGTGAAAAAACTGCTCTACTGTGAATTGTTACTGGGAAATTGGAGGGAAATTTTTGTTTTCGTATATACATGATTTATATTTTAAATAGGTATATATATTACGCAAATACCTCGCATAATAACTAATTTCTATTGTTTTTGTGTCTAAATCCAGTTAAACTAATCACATGTTTCTTGCGAGCTACCAGCAGGGTTGCTTAAGTAGCTAAAAGGAAATTTTACCCGAGTTGAGCGTTCTTTTGTCGCTCGCTTACAAAAAAATACAGCTACTATTACCACAAAAGTCTGCCAAGTGGCGCTGGAGTGATTACGAATAATCGCCAACTTAGAAAATGTGCCGTGGATGTCAGATTAAATCGACCTGTTGCACCAATGAGTATATCGAATGCTTGTGTGTTATAATTGGCCCAATGGATGTGGTTTGCCAGTATCATTATTGTTTAAAGCTTCATTCCGAGACCCCAGGGCTGAGTTGTGCAGGGGTAAATCTCAAATCACCACCGATAAATCAACCGCCAGAACCATTGCGCGCCTTTTACTGTTATATTTCATTTGGAATAATTGAATTTAATTTTTAAAAAGGTGGCAACCCTTGCGAAAGACTTAAATATTATTCAAAACATTTAAGCTAAAGGTTTCTTAACAATATTTCGTTAGACAATCATATTTTAATTCTTGAGATAGCTTGCGTATAATTAATTTAAATTTGACTTTTCAAACAGGTGGCAACCCTTTTCAAAATATATTCGAACTACACCTTTTTAAGCCTCTTGACATCCATTTTTTAATATAAATTTCAAATAAATAACTCCCTAAATTACAGTTGAATTTGATTTTTTCAAAAGGTGGCAGCTCTCATCCATGAGTAGATAATGATTTTATATATCTCCACACCAAATCTATAAAAAATATTTCCTGAGAAATACAGTATGAAATATTCCGTTTGTATGGAAGGTGCGACGCCCACTTGTCTAATCGAGATTAAACTTATCCTATATTTTAAGTTGGGCTAAATGACAGCAGTGTACAAAATTTCATGATGATCGGTTGAGTAGTTAAAGCGTGAAAGCGTAGCAAACGAACAAACTCACTTTCGAATTTATAATATTAGTAAGGATATCTTTTGCTGCATTGTCATAATATCGATCCAAATGGACTGCTGATACACTAGAATAGAGCGGCAGCATGGTTAGATTACGATTTCGCTTATATTATCGATATTTATGTGTTTTAATCTATTTAAAAAATCATCTACAGTCTTATAGGAAATTGCTTTATTTTATGGCATTTACTTTTTCATAACTTACAATATATGCCCAAGCTGTGTGGAGCTAACGATACAAACATATATGCAGGCTTATAAGCCTGTAACTATACATTTCTCTACATTTAATTTGAAATAGTATGCACAAACGGATTAAAAGTAATAAATAATTAGTACCTTTTCTACTTCTTTAACATGCGTGCCCGGAATAGACCTGCCGAAAAAGTGAGGTTAAGTTACTGACAACACCTTGTTATTATTACACCATGGTCCCACGGTGCAGCGAACAAAGGTGGCGCCGTCAGTGGTACCGCTACTTTGGTTTTGCGATTTTGACAGTTGTGGTAACTTGTAAATAAACCTTTGTTTACAAATCAGCGACGAAGAGAATTTTAATTATAAGTCAAAAATGGTTTTTGAGTTGAAGACGGCGTAAAAACTAATAGAATGAAGTGCCGTGTGCTAAATTTCGACAGTCGTCAAGATGCGAGATGCGTAGATGCAAGTGTAGCGCTGCGACGAATTGCAGCATTTTGTATACATAGGGCACGGTAAAGCCGTTCTCGAAATGTATCTTTATTATTATATTGACATCATTTCGTCACAATCACTTCGCTTCTGCTCCAAGCATGCACCTTTAGCAAGTTAACTAAATAATCCCGCTGAGATTCTGCCGCAGTTTGCTGCATCAGCCTTAATTGCAAAGCAATGGGTGCACAAAAACGTTTGCTGCAGCAGCTTCGATTGCAAAGCCAACGAGTGCACTAACGTTCACTATTCTCTAATAGATTATGTGAAAATGCAATATTTTCGCATTTAGCAAAATTAAAACACGTTTTTCGCTGTAAAGTGAACTGTTTTGGCAGTTTCAATTCGTTCTTCTTTTCGCTCTATTCTTTGTTTACTTGTGGTACACAAATGTCAACAGCCAGGACGGCGCAATCTTGTATTCTATAATTCTTGCCATGGTCCTATCTACATACATACCTATATACATAAAATTGTAGCTGCTTTTGTTCTTCGGACTAAATTCAAAAAGCACTGGATAAAGTTCAGTCAAATTGTCGGAAGCTATACCTTTCACATATGGTACATATGGCTTGGTGGCTCTGGAGTCGAGTCATTTATAAGTATATTTATTTATTCACCGATTTCGTTCAAATTCGCAATGTGGGTTTACTAAAAATGGGCCCGCTGTATGCGAGGATTCTTGGCCCTACTATTACAGAAAACGCTCATCTGTGATCTTAGGTTTCCTTATAAGGACTTTTATTAGCTTACGCATCGTACCTATGTTGTAGTTGCAAAATCAAAGAAGATTATGCACGCTTGGCAGAGATTTCACAGGTGGAAATAAGACCATCGGCAAAGCCTATGTATAAGGATGATTCTGCTCTTTATTCGTTTAAATTTGTTTAGTTTACATACCGTTTTTTCTTTTAAACGCTGTTTTTGCATTAGCCCACGCAGCACTCGTGGTGTTACATGAAATGTAACCTTGTTTATACCGACACATAAAGCGCTTTGACCCAGTTCGCTATAATTCAAAGCGGATGCATAAACCATATTTCAATACGCTCTGAATTTCAAAAACGTATTGTATTTGATTTCAAATCGCTTTTTTATTTCTCAAATCGTGGGTTAATTGATGTCGATATTGCGAATTAATTCAAAAAATTAATTTCAAAATACAATGAAGGGTTTGGTACCAAATGAAAGTAGATAAAATTCTACATCACTTGTAATCAAATATTTGCCCAAAAATTTACCGTTTTCTTGCAATATACTCTCAAAGTCGTGACTTTTTCCTTTGAGTGCGCGCAAAGTGAAAAACGTGATTTAATATTTCAAATTTCCAAGCTATATCTTAGTTTTCTTTAAAGATACATCAAAAACGGCAATGGAACCTTCGTGTTTAGGCATTTAGGCAATACAAAGTGATTTTAGTTTTCTTTTACTATGGTTCTAAGTATTTTATTTTATTTTTTTATCGTAAGCGTAAAAATAAGGGGTAGACATATAGTTGAGAAGTAGACATATAGTTGAGAAGTAGGTACGATCAAGCAAAAGTGTAATCATTTACATATACCTTGGACGTTATAATGTCATTCTGTAAAAAGAAAAGTTGCGGCATATCTGCGCACTTTTTCAGTATATCGATTTATATAATATAACCTCGTTGGTGAAATATACATGAAATTCTCGATGAAGAACAAAACCAAATATAACAAGTGAAAACTAAGTACAAAGCATACAAAAAAGTAATATTGTTATTGTCCACGTTCATTGTTTGCTCAATTACTGTTTTTTATACCCTACATACGGCATAACTATTAGGTACATACGTTTATTATCAAAAGTAGGCTAAATACTATTTTGTTTCAAAGGCGAAACTTTTAGTACTTGCATGTATCAAAGAAAGTATGTATACATTTATGTACATATCTGCTTAGGCTCATAAAATAAAATTTGGGTTTATTAAATTTTACAATAATAGCTTAGAATGACGTAATTTATTTGTCCAATGATTTATAGGGTATATGTGAAAACGTAAAGAATGGTACATGATGCATATTTTTAGTGTTAATTATAATCTTTGTTATTGTTTATAGTGTTGCTATTTCTATGCATGAATGTCATGTGCAGTGAATAGAAATAATAATAGTGATGATATTTTTAACTAATGTGGTTACGGGTAGCCGGGTAAACGGAGAATAACCATAACTATAAAGGCCTAATTATATTATTATTTTCTTTATAGGAATGAGCTCAAATATCATATGGGTTACTCGTCAAAGCCTTTATGAAATAATGAAAAACTCTCGCTGCGATCAATTCAATGATAAATTTAAGGTTTTAACGGGATAAATGAAAGATCGCATCAGGCCGTCTGATGAAAAATTTAAAAGAGTTTAATGAAAAGATGAGATATTTCATCTCTGAGTTCAAAATTCGTTCGAATAGGTCCTGTAGACAAGAAGAACGTTTTTTTAAAGCAAACAAAGGTTGGCTTGAGTTCTCTATAGGTTTTCCGTGTTCAAAACAAAATAAACATCAATTGTCAGAAAAAGCTCTAGAGGCGCGAATCAAAGATTTTAAGAGCTACAGAGAACATTTTTCTCGCAAGTGAAACAGAAAAAAGACGAATGAAGATATATTCAATAGACTTTTGATTAGTTCCGACCCTGTTGTATCAATTATGAGAAAACTACCCCAAAAAAATTTGCAGGATTTGCCGAAAGAAGCACAACAGTTGTTAATTATGCAGCCTTATAGCGATGATGAAGATGTTGATAGTGATGACAATGACGCCAGCGAAGATGATGATTATTTTTATTAAAGTATATATTTTCTTAATTGCTTTCTAGGCTTAACAAAAACATGTAGATAATTGTTGAAGAGAAAATTTGTACAATTCGTATTCATTATCATATAAAAAAATACCTAAAAAGGTGATGATGTGGGTGATGTTGATGATGAAAATAGTAATGAAGATAATGATGAGGATAATTATTATAATGATAGAAGAGGAGTTTAACTTGTAATTAATGATGATTAGGATTTTAACAAATTATCATTAATAATAAAAAATATCTATGGGAGTAAAAACTAAATTTTAACTTTTCTCTAACGCCTTAAAAACCTACGTAAAAAAAAATCCCTCTAAACTATTTTCGGATTTGTCTTTTTTTACTTCATTTGGTGCTAGCTATACAAATACATCAAAACATTTTAAATTAAATGTACGTATGAATTGATCTCCACTTTCAGGGTCGATTACCCCACCTGTAGAAAACAGGTATAAACACATCACTCATTCGAGGCGAAGTGAAAATAGGCTGGTTTTCTTTATACAGCCCGTTTTAAATTTGAATTGTTATTAAAATGAATTTGAATTATTGTTCGCTTCCATTTCGGTCAATCGCGCAAATCAATTATTAAAGAAAT
Organism: Rhagoletis zephyria; assembly: GCF_001687245.7. Lineage (NCBI taxonomy): Eukaryota > Metazoa > Arthropoda > Insecta > Diptera > Tephritidae > Rhagoletis > Rhagoletis zephyria. The sequence continues at coordinate 289,576 of NW_016157230.1, forward strand.
ATCGAAATAAAACAACAAATTTTGTATACTTTTGAATACGGTTTCAAAGAGAGCGCTGTAAATACACAGGTATAAACGCTTGAAAGAAATATGTGTTAAGTCAAATTGGTTTTTTCTTAATGCGGTTCTTGCGTAGGTATAATGTATACCTTGTATGTATGTGTGTGATTCACGATGAGTGGAAATGGTTTTTGTGTTTTGTGGATCAAATTTTTGTCAAAAAACTTGTTGGACTATTTTAGGGGTCTCAGGTATAATATCTTGTAAATTCTATAATAACACACTTTTTCCTAATATGTAAAGAAAATATTGTAAATTACTTCTTTTTACAGATGGGAAAAATGTAGAAGAAATTGACGACCAAGTCGAACCCGACTTGCTGTATGATAATAGTTACACGGATAAAATAATAAGTGTTTACAATAATATATGTTTGGTTGACAGTGCATCTCAGAAACGAAATAATTTTTTTTAACCGTCAGATTAAGAAAACCCCTCCAGATAATCGTCAGATTATGGAACAGGACGACCATGGCATCGAGATGAGCTTTCTGTATGAAAATCTGACGCACTCGAGTAAATCCAAATGGCGATCTTTTTTGCATTTTCAAGAAGACGCCACGAGCTTGCGTCACATCTGAATCGTCAGATTATTGAATGGGAGGTTCATTCGGGTCCATTTAACATCTCTTGTGAATATCTGACGCGCTCGAGTAAATTCTTTTGTCACCCATTTTTGACCCTTCCGTACGCCCAACTCCACCATGTAAACCGGCAGATTAGCATATTTCCGTCATCAGAAACACGTTTGATTTATTCACTATGAATATCTGACGCGCTCCAGTTAATCCATGTAACTGTTCTATCATTCTTGATTGTGGTTCAATGTTACTACAACTATAGAGTTTAAAGTTTTGTGAGTTACAAACTCGAAAGGAGAAAGTAGTCAAAGATTCAAAGTAGAAACTAGTTTATCTTCTCTTTTAACTTGTAAAATAAACATTTCTAAAATAAATGTATTTCTTGATTATTTTTCGGTTTTGGTCTTTTGTCTATTTTATTTTGCCTTTTCTAGCCTATTTCGTTATTTTATTTTGCCTTTTTTATAGGTTTTTAAGTCCTAAAAATTCGTTCCTTGCTTATAAGCAACCTAGAAATAATTTTAGACGAATTGACAGATCTGGCCCGCAAATATAACTTTTTTTTTTAAATATAATATGCCCCCTTTGAACTTTGACTACTAGATTAAAACACTGTATAGGTTAAGCACTCGTTCATTGTTCTAATAATTTACAAAATTTTAAAGTAATAAAAAAATGACTTAAGTTGATTATAGATTTTTTAATGCTATGCCTAACATTCGCATACCGAAAATTCGTATTCGCATTCGCGAATGTGAAAAATATGACATTCGAAACATCCCTGGTATGTACTTACACACATACAACGCCAGTTAAATAAAAGCTTGTAAAAGGGTTATAATACTATGTCTCCATTGCGAGATTTAATGAAGATTTAGCCCTCTGACGAGATTTAACGTTAAATCTTTTGAGATTTACCATATAAAATTAAATCTCGAAAGGCAGTAGATTTAAGTTAAATCTTCGTCAAATCTTCAATAATATTGATCAATAAGTACAATTTGTTGGATGTGGCAACCACAAATTCACATGCCATAAGTCAAATGACATTTGTGTTTTCTATATACAGTTGAGGACATTGAAATCTAGCCTATCATAAAAACATGAATTTTCGTATTTTTAGGGATTTTTATATTTTTGTTAGTTTGGGAGGAAATATAGTAATACATATTTACATAACTTTGGTTGTAATAAATTAAGAAAATATTATTTTAAAAACTAAAAATTTAGAAGAAATGTTTTATAGTAATATCATGCAGAGTCTTCTCCGCTTTCTATAAGTCATTTACGCGCTGCGATAAAAAATTTATAAATTTCGGTAATGGTTCTGCTCCGATAACATTGCACCGAACATCCTCTAGAACTCAATTCGTCTTCATGATATGCCAAAGGCCCCCGATTGGATTTTCGGTTCCCTCCTATGAATAAGAGAGTTCTACAAAAATTTTTCTTTCCGGAAATGTTTTTTACCGTTTCGATAATTTTTCTTAAATTCGGGAAAATGATTGGGAATATGGTACCATTCTTTACATTTTCCAAACTATATATTATACATACATATTTACCACGAATAAGAAGCCAATAATATTAGCGACATATTTCATAGAAAAAATTTCATACGTACCTGAATATATGTAGAAAGCCCCTTGTTTCTTTGAAGATACTTATAAAAATGTATACCAACTAAAGTTCTTCAGTTGCGATTTTCTGCGTTACATTGGTTTCGATTAAGGCTTTAGTGAGTAATCTACCGACTTTTGTGCAGAGTTGAATTTCAAAAGAAAACGAATTGGTGGGCCTTTCTATATTAGGGTAACGATATATAATTACGGAGACCAGATTTCTGTGGACCAAAATGGTGACATTTCTAAAGCATAGAATCCGAACATACAATTTCGTTTTTAGAATAAAGACACATAACATCTTTTAATACAGTTTTATTTAAAACAAAACAAAGAGAAAAACTTGAAAAATGATCGCAAAAATTTATACACACAATAAATATGTACGATGGCGAGAAGACATTTTAGCAAGTTTTGGCTACTTTTCTTTGTTTAAAAAATTTTCATAATTTTTTTATGAAAATATAACGTACTGTCGAAAAAACGGGAAAATTTTCCAATACGGAACCCGGCTTTAAAAAAAAAAAAAAAAAATGAGGGGGTTTAGAGCGGCTTTTTGTGATTGTAAATCTGAAAACTAGAGCTCTTGTTAACAGTCGATTATCCGGTTAACCGATTATTCGAATAGTCGAGTAGCAACTTTTGCATTGACTGAAAATCGAATAGCAAGTATTCGATCGTTTCATCAACTTCGACTAGTCGTGCAATTGATTAACTGTCATTATTCGAATAGTGAAAAATGTTTAAATACAAATTTTTTCTCACTTCAAAACAAAAAATTTGCTTTATCCAAAATGAGTTTACGTAAGCGTAGCTGGGTGTGGAACTTCTTTTCTAATTCCGAAGGTGGAAAAGAAGTCAAGTGTACAATATGTGGACAAAATATGGCCTATAATAATTCGACATCGTCTTTGGCAACCCATTCATAAAAGGAACAAGGAGCAGGACATGGAAATGTATATTTATGTTAACGAACTAATAAGTGGTAATTTTGTGAATGTGCCGAACCAAGCCCGGCAAAAAATGTCAAGCGTAGAAGAAAAAACGAAGATGGCGAAACTATTTCAAACGAGCGCCAAGAGACCATCTCTCGTGCAATAGCACGATTAATTGCAACAAATATGTTACCCATTTCTCTTGTTGCAACGCCTGGATTCCATGAGTTTATGAAGGTGATGGATGCACTTTGAATTTTGCATATTTTGCTATAAGTCACGTATTGATCTCCATCATAATTCTTGCGGTACCACACCATTTTTGGTACTATAAATATTCAAAGCCTATCAACCGCAAAACTTATTAAATAATTGGGGTGTTCACAGTTCGTTCCAAATAGTGTCTGAAAATGTAGACGTCTACATTTTAAGACGTTTTCTAACCGTAAAATCTGTGGTGTTGTTGTTTCCCATACAAAATTGGAAAACGACGCCGTCTACATTTTGTCACACTCAAAGGTATGTTTTTTACGCGTCTACATTTTGCAACCTCGCAGCAGGGTTGCATTATGGCAATACTAATCACATTTTTTTTATTTATTGGGCACGTTTTCTGTATTTGCATTTAATTTGAGCGCAATTTCTGATGAAAAGAAACAAATCAAGGAAAAGAAATAACAAATATTAGGAATTGGTAATTAAGTTAAATAATTACAATTTTTCAGAAACAAAATCGAAAGGCGATATATAAAAAATGCACGCAAAGAGGAAATGTCTGGCAACACCAGCAAAGTTTTGAGACGATTTTGCGACGACTGCTAGAAAGGGGTGCTCACAGTTTGATGCTAAAGATGTCTCAAAATGTAGACGTCTACATTTTCAGACACAATTTGGAACGAACTGTGAACACCCCAAATGAAAGAAAACAACTATTCGAATAGTCGAATCTGTCAAGTAATCGAATGAAAACAACTAGTCGATTATGAACGGTTAGTCGAAAGTGAACGGTTAATCGATTAAAGGTATTCGATTATTTTTTTAAACAACTTTTTCTATTCGATTAACCGATTAATCGGTTAGTCGATTAACAAGAGCTCTACTGAAAACCCCACCCTCCGGAGGCTTATAGTTTTCATGAAAATTTAATTTTAAATTGCAAAAAATGTCAACTTCAACCTCGCTTTTTTGCTTTGTAAACCAATTAAACTAAAATGTCGGTGCTGCCACACAACAAAAAATTCCCAAAAATAAGCACTGAAAACTAGAAAAAATAAAAACGGGCATTTTAATAAATTTTTTTTTTTTAATTAAATATCGATGTATTGATAAAAAAGTGATTCAGTCTAAATCGAGAGATTTTTGGGAAGAGCGACGCAGGCGAAAATTTTTAATAAAACATCGCGCGATTTTTTATTAAAAATTTGCATTATTGATCAAAGTATTGATTTTTATGGAAAAACCGCCGCAGGCGAAAATTTTAAATAAAAAATCGCGCGACTTTTTATTAAAAATTTTCATTATATATCGAAGTATTGATTTTTATGGAAAAAGCGCCGCAGGCGAAAATTTTATATAAAAAATCGCGCGATTTTTTATTAAAAATTTTCATTATTTATCAAATTATCGATGTACGTTTTCTACATTTGTGTACTTTGAACTACAATAACACCAGTAAATATTATTTCCCCCCGAAAAAAATTATACCGTTATGATCAGGAGTAAGACCCCTATCGATCCTAATATTATTATTTTTAATAAGAGCAATGTACGTATTGTACACTTATACCCCCTAATTATACGCACTTATTTGTGGTGTATTTTTTAACGTATGGTAGCATACATTTTGTGTTACTGTCAGCCATTGTTATTTCTGCTTGTTTGTGAAATGTGCAAACGTTTGTGAAGACATTTATAAACGCGTTTTACTTAATTAATTAATTAATAATTGTGGATTAACGTATTACAAACGCATGCGAGCCTTTTAAGGATAATATATTTGTGTAAATAAAAGTGATCGGTGTGGGGTTATAATAAAATGTAGTGATAGCAGGCGAGATATTTTAACAACAAATAACTTAAGTACTGTTAGCAACAACATTGTGAAAGTGATAAATATAGCTAAAGGAGGCCTCCATTAGTATCCCCACCGAGTTTCTAAATAAAATCAGTATACTTTGCACGGAATAGCAATTGGTTCCGTAATGGAAATCTCAGCCAAAAAAACAAATAAATCAAAATTTCAAACTTTGTAAAATCTTACCGTTGATTTTCGGAAATTTTTTGTTCGCTCATATTCCTGCAAACAAAGTATGTTCAACAATTGTTTTGTATAGAGAAAATTAGCAAGATCTTCCACAAAAAAATTTACCAAAAATCTACGGCAAATCCAAGCTACTTAAAATTTGCACTTTTAATTGAATGGGCTACAAAACTGCATACTCAGAAATCTAAAGAACTCAAAGTTTTGAAAAACTTTTGTCGAATTTTGCTAATTTTTGTGCAAAGTCTGAAACTTTGACATTCATGGTCTTTGTTAGATATCGAGCTAACTTTCATAAAATAATAATAAACATTAAATAATCGCCAAAGAATGCTAAAATGTCTTTTCCCTATATTTTGTGATTTTTAAGAAAAAAAACAAAACCGACTTAATTCTAATATAAAATTTATGAAATAAGTACAGAAATCTGTTAAGAATGTCTAAAATTTTGCGATAGCATACATAAAAAAATTGTCTGACGAATTGATAACCTCCTTTAAAAAAAAATTACAGAAGAATGATAGACTCCAATATAGCGAGAGTACCAGTTTGACAGAATAAAACATAACCAAAGATCATCGAAAATAAGGATGCTGGCTATGTTTATGGCTCCCTTATATTCTATGTTCTTTGTGATAACGATAGTAGGTATTTTTTATTCAAACATCACAAGCAAATAGCTAAATCTTGGTCAAATAAAATGAAATTAGCTTATTTCCTATGTTAGCCTAATTTTGACAGTTGTTTGTCTGCAAATAGTGTCAAAGTAAGTTTTTGCCTGTTGTTGTTGTTGTTGTAGCGGCACTACTAAGCTCCGCTTTTTTCCGGGTCTACGTTCAATCATTTTCGTCAAGCTCAACTAACGGGAGACCCAGGAAACAAGCTGTTTCAATGGGTTCGGACCAGAGGGAAAGGGGTGTTAGCTGAGTCGGATTGAGCTGGCATGTAAAGAGGTGGTTGGTGTCGTGGGGGGATTCTCCACATGCCGGGCACTCATTGGGGATATTGGGGTCGAGTCTGGACAGGTAGCTGTTGAGGCGGCTACAGTATCCAGACCGTAATTGAGCCAGGGTAAAGCGGGTCTCTCTTGGCAATCGCAGCTCCGTCTCTTCTACAGGTGGTGATTGGGCTCCTATTACGGCATTCATAGGTCGAGAGTCGAGGTAGGTGGTAACTGACTCTCTATGGATGTCGTTGATGACTCGTCTGTATGTCGTCGGGTCCAGTGGTTGGTCTACGTATTGTTGGACTGCGTCCTTGTATACGAATAGGTGCCTCCTGACGTGCCTGGGCGGAGGCTCCTCCTGAAGCAAAGGTCTGTATGGGTGTTCACTTCTGTGACACCCCACCAAAAATTGCTTACAAAGCATTTTGTTGTGTTCCCTTACGGGGAGCACTTGGGCCTCGATGTGTACGTCATCAGAAGGCACCCAGTCGCTGTCCGGAGTGCGGCGTTCTGACAAGTCAGTAGCTTCGTCCACTGCGTTCAACTAGTCCCCGGCGTCCAAACTGGCGCAGCATAGTTTAGAACCGGCCGGCCAATTGCCTTGTATGTTGCCAGCAACGTTTCTTTGTCTTTGCCCCAAGTGCTGCCGGCGAGCGACTTGAGGACCTTGTTGCGGCTCTGTACTTTATTGACAACAGCGGTTGTGTGCGTGGAGTAGGAGAGCAGGCTATCGAAGGTGACCCCTAAAATTTTCGGGTTGTTTACAGTCGGTATTGGTGTGCCATCGACGTGTATACCTAATTCTAGCCTGACCTCCTTCGTCCAGGTGGTGAAGAGGGTCGCCGTTGATTTCGTTGAGGAGAGTGTTAGGCTCCTTGCAGTGAAGAAGCGAGAAAGGCTGGAGAGACAGTCGTTTACTTTTGAGCAGAGGTCATCAATTCCATTCCCGGACGCCAAAATCGAGCAATCGTCAGCGTATGAGATCAGGGAAACTCCCTCAGGTGGTTGAGGAAGCTTCGAGATGTAGAAGTTAAATAGTAAGGGGGAGAGAACACCACCTTGTGGAACCCCTTGTTTAATCCTTCTTGGTTTCGAGGTTTGATCTCGGAAGATTACTGACGACTGTCGACCACTCATATAATTCGCCGACCATCGCTTCAGTCCCTGTGGGAGTGAGGAGGCCTCGATGTCTTCTAGCAGCCTGGAATGGCAGACGGTGTCAAACGCCTTTGACAAGTCCAGCGCTACTAGGACCGTTCTCTCACAGGGGCGGTTTCAATTTTTGCCACGAGTATTTGGGAGTTTATGGCGTTAAGTGCTGTTGTTGTGCTGTGCACTTTACAGAATCCGTGCTGGTGCTTCGCTGGGGTCAGGTGGCAGGTGAAGTATGGGAGTAGTAGGACCTCAAGTGTCTTCCCAACCGGGGAAAGGAGCGTTATCGGGCGATAAGAGTCTCCTTTGTTGGCGGGCTTCCGCTGTTTCAGCAGTGGGACCACTCTCCCGGATTTCCACACATCAGGAATGATGAGAGTGGCCATAGACAGGTTGTGGACCTCCGTTAGGTAAGCTAATCCCTTAGGACCTAAATGGTATAGCATCAGCATANTGGCTTTGGAGGCTTCCGCCTTCCCGATGGCCCCCTTCACTTCACAGCTGGTGAAAACAAGTGGTGCACTGTTTTTTGGCAGCTTGTGCAGCCTCCTGGTCACTCGACGTTTGGCCCTGTCTACCGAAGGATGCAGTGTGAATTACCTGCTAAAGAAGGCTGCGAATTTCTTCGGGTCCGACGAAGCGCGACCTTCGAAAGAGATTTCCACTCTGTCATCACGCTTCGTTGGGTTAGACAGATGTGAAGTTACAGGCCTTCAAGAGCTCCTCCCACTTTTTCCGCTTATGCTGATTTACCAGTTGCCGAATCTCCAAATTAAGGTCCCTCAGACGAGGGTCCCCGGGGTCGACCTGGCGTAGGTGGTCACGCTCATTAGCTAGTACAGCTGGTTCGGCTGGGAAATTTGGGCGGACTTCCGCGATACGTCCGGACGGGATGAAGCGAGCCGCTGCGGCAGTGACTACCCTGCGGAACTGGCGTTCGCCAGTATGTATGTTTGTGGGTGTGGGAAGGGCGGCGAAGCTGCTCTCGGTGACTTCCGCGAAGCCGTCCCAATCAGCTTTGTTGAAGTTGGTGTAGATTCGGTGGTCCGCGGGAGCAAAGTCGGTGGGCTTATTGATCGAGATGATTATGGGTAGATGGTCTGATGCTAGTGTTAGCATAGGTCGCCATGAAATGCTATTGATCAAACCAGCGCTAGCAATTGTGGTCTGGCGAGCTGCTGCAGCTACCCATAATCCTGGTGGGGCGTCGTCGTTCATGGTGCAGAATTTCGAATCGTCTATCTGCTCAGCCAAAAGGTTTCCCCTACGATCATTGGCCAGGCTTGAGTGCCATAGATCGTGGTGCGCGTTGAAGTCACCTACTACCATTCGGTTTTCACCTCTGAGTAGCGCACATATGTCAGGGTCATATCCTGCCGGGCTGCAGGTGACAGGGGGTATATAGACGTTGAATATTTCGAGCTCGACATCGCCTGACCGGACAGCTATGCCTTGACATTCTAGGGTGGTGTCCCTCGGGTCGATGTCTTCTTCGATAAGCCGATACTGCGCTGTGTAGTGTAGGATGGACGCTAGTCCGCCACCATTATCTCGCTCGCGATCTTTACGGAGCACATTGTAGGCGGCGAAACCCAACAGAGTTGAGTTGCTGTGCAACTTCGTTTCTTGGACCACAGCTATCAATATGCCATGCCAACCCATAAAGAGCAGCATGGGAGGTTTGCTGCTGCCCAGAAGAGCTTCTCGGAGCCGTGCAGGCTCTTCGGGTGTTCGGTGCGTTGCGCGAGCGGGTAGCCGTGGAGGCTGATTGTGCCGTTTGGCTCGAGCAGCAGGGAGCCACATAGCTTGTGGTCCACTCCCGATGAGACCTAAGACCAGAGCAGGTTCTTAGGTGACTCCATCCGTTGCATGAATTGCACCTAACCGAAGTGGAGTTTGGATGGAGTCGATTCTGGCAAACATAGCAGAAATACGTTTCTGGTCCGGGGTTGGGCTTTACGCCCGCCCGGAGAAGAAGGATGCGGAGCAATCCGGCTGCAAGGAGTTGCTCCATGGACGAACAATGATTGAGGGGTATCGCCGATCTAAGCGGGGTTAGGTCGCCGAAACAAAAACCCTTGGTCGGGTAAAACCCGAGTCATTCCGGTACGTAGAACCGGCTGTCTTGGGAATGTAAGTTTTTGCCTCTTTCTGATTGGCTGAAGGAGAAAATTTCTGATGCTGAATGGCAATGCCTCTTGTTCAATATACAAGCCAAGATAGCTTTTCATAAGCCAATATAATTATGTTGGGTAAGTCCTCCATACAAAATAAGCTAATAGCTTAAATTTCTGGACAAATAAAACACGGCTAGTGTTGCCACGTTTGCACGAAAAATTATTTTTGGGCCAGAGTACAAGGAAACTCTTATTAAATTAATAAATAAGCACTGAAAATCGGGACTTAATCGGCACAAACATGAAAAATCGGAGCACTTATACGTCCCGACTTTTAAAAAATATTCAGCGGGACAATGTCCTTAAAATTGGTACTGTCCCGCCAAAATCGGGACAAATGGTCACCGTATATATAATGCATATGGCTCATTCCACGGTGACGGGTGTGACATTTCAACTCACGTTTTAAAATTTTTTAAAACGAGTATTTTCTAATAGGTTTCCGAGATATACACAATGCCTAGAAAAAAATTTCAAAAACAATTTAATCCGAACGAGTTATCTGAATTTTAGTCACTGTGACGGGTGTGACGAGTACGCAAACCAAATTAGCTACTAAATACTTACTTGTATCAGAGTTTTTCTGCTAATTACGTCTTCTGCTTATGGTTTTAAGTAGTTCTTTGTATAGTTAAATGAACATTCTCAGCATTTACGCCAAAGTTGCTTACCTCTATTGGAAATTATAGATTATATGTTCCAAATTCAACTGTGACGGGTGTGACAAGTTGAGCATAAATACATAAATACACATTATTAGACAACTAAACTAACTTTTTTCTCAAAAAATCGGATTTTACGAACACATGCTAGATTCTACCACCTAAAGACGGGATAGTCCTTGATCGGACTCTTTATCTCCATTGCATGCCTGAGTAATTGTAAAGTATGATGTATTGTGGAACAACCAAAAAGAAATTGTAAAGTACCTTATTTTTAAATAGTATGAGGCTGTTACCTGCAAACCAAGGCCGTTACCTGTAAAAACCGTTAAAGATACTGTTTTTGCCCTGACAAGCGAAGTAATTGTTTCTTTTTATCCGTGACAGCATAGCTTAAGTTTTCCCATCGCTCGAGCAACATAGTTTTATGATTAGCTTTATCATCGCTGATCACAAACAGATATATGACACATTTCAGATTAGCACATAAGTAACGGCTGAATTTATTGAAGTTTGTCGAATTTTAAATTGTGACGGGTGTGACATGTGACGGGCGTGACCAACATAATCGGTTCATGTGTCATAGCGTTACTTTCGTCAGCTTTTTTACACTGTCCAAGATGTGTTTTTCTTCAAAAATAACTATTTTGTGTATTTTGTGACGGGCGTGACCAACATAATCGGTTCATGTGTCATAGCGTTACTTTCGTCAGCTTTTTTACACTGTCCAAGATGTGTTTTTCTTCAAAAATAACTATTTTGTGTATTTTGTGACGGGCGTGACATGGAAATATGCTTTGCTTCAATATATAATAAAACATTTAATACTTGAAAATTACGCCATTGCAATGCTAACGAATTGATCTGTTGTTGTTGTTCTAGCGGCTACAACAACCCCGCCCAGATCGGTTGATATCTCAGTCGTTGTCGTCAAGTTCCACTAACGGCAGCCCTAAGAAGCGTGCAGCCTCCACTGGGTCGGTCCACAAGGACAAAGCCGTTAGGGTTGTCGGGTTTTCCGGGCATGCGAAGAGATGTTTCGAGTCGTGAGGGGTCTCTCCGCATGCCGGACACTCATTTGGCACATCCGCGTTTAGTCTGCTCAGGTATGAGTTTAACCTGCTGCAGTAGCGAGCGAAGTTGGGCTACTGTGGTTCTTGTCTCACGAGGAAGATGAAGCTCCTTTTCGCCAATGTCCGGTGGTTGTGTGCCTAGAACGGCATTCACAGGTCTGGAGTCTACATAACTCGAGACTGACTCCCTGTGAAAGCCGTTCAGAGCCTGTCGGTATGCTGACGGGTCCAGAGGCCGTCAGTTCGTATAGATGCCTCCTGACGTGCCTAGGCGAGGGCTCCTCTGCAAGCAGCTGTCTGTTTGGGTGGCCACATCTCTGTAATTTGGCTTTAACAGATTGAAAAAATATCAATTAGTCGACGAGTTATAACCAAAAAACCATCTAAACAATATTCTGAAAATCGGCATTTGACTGCAAAGTTCGAAGGTCGATTAAAAAAAAATTCGAACTAATATAAACAAACGCCGCGATACGGGTCTTCTAATTTAGCCTCTATTTTCACCCCTCACTCTCAGAATCGACCTAACTTTTGCTAACCTNCATCGTTTGAGCCTCTGTGGGAGAGAGGAAGCCTCTATATCTTCTAGTAGCGTGGAAGAATATGAGCGTACATAAACGAATTGTTCTCTCCATTGACGGCTTAAACAATGCAAAAAGGTAATAGACCACGAAAATCAGTCTTGTAAATTTAGAAAAAATTTAACCTCTCATATGGGTTTTTAAATGGTAAATGGTACAACCTAAAGTAAAAAAATATCTGATTTTGAGATAAATTTCGGAATTTCGGCTTTCAGTCTTGAAAGTTAGATTTATTTACTCTTACTCAATAGAATACAGCCAAATTCTTATGTTTATTTTCGTTTCATACGGTATCGATTACCGTGGAATGAGCCATATTGAGTCTCTTTTATTTTTAAGAATTTTCGTGTTAGTGTTTAGTTGAGACTATTTTTTAAAAACTTATTTCCCGCCTATTTTGTTTCTTGAGGTCAGTACACAAATACACATATAATTAAAATTGAATCTGATAGTTCAGTACAGCTCCACTTTATTTACTATTTTTGTTATCAACGTTTCAAATGCCTCTTCTATCATGGATATGTACTGCTGTGTATCCTTGAAGCACTTTTGTTTCGTATTTGATGTGAGCTGCATTTGAGTGGAGTTAATGCCTAAAGTGCCTTGCGAATGCAAGCTCCTTCCAGTTAGCATAAGTATATTAATACAGTCATCAACTAAAATAGGAAAAGCCTCCGCGAATCGAATAAGGGCTGGTAGAATGTTACTCAAAAATTTGCATTTAGCTTGTGTAGAAAGTAACGACAAGGATGATTGAACCGTATTTATACAGAATTTTGCAACACTTAAGCTTTTAGGTATAGCGTATTTAAGTACGAGATGAGATGCCAAATCTATGGTGAATATTTGTTTATCCATTTCCGGCATAGTAAGAAACTCGTGAAGAAAATCAATACAAATATGCATGGAAGGAACACCCATTACCATCATTGGTATAACTTCTCTCGGATATGTTTGAAAATGTACAAGTTTAGCCAAAGAAGGCTCAGATATAAAAGCTTGATGTATGAAGGAGCAAATTATGCCTTGCGTTTCCCGTAAGCAAAAAGTTGATACTGTATCAACGGCATTTTTATTCATATCAGCTAAAACTTCTAGGAGTATGTGGACAGCCGCGCTCTCCTGTGAAGCAATCAAAGCTGTTTTCAACTCGTCTCGATCGCTGTCACACTGCAATTGCCCATTTTTGTCTAATATCTGCTTAGATTGCATCTGGATATTGAGAAAAGCTTTGGATGCTGCCAAACTTCCTTGCAAAATGCGTAACAGGATCATAAGAGTATGGGGGGAATAGAAGACATGCTTTCCACACCTGAAATTCATAAATAGTTTAATTATGGAAAATATAGAAATTTATGTGTGTATGTACATTAGAGTGGTCCAAAAAAATAAAGTCACAGTTTTAATACCGGCACACCCTAGGATTGATCTATATCGAAAAAAATATACCCCTATTTTTATTTTGAGATCAAAATATATTTAGAGAGTGCTCAAAGCGCTCAAAGTTTTCCATGTATTTTATATGGAGAAAAAACATCTTTTCGTAGAAATAGTGTAGAATTCTTGAAAATCAATATTTTTCGATCGGAAAACTTTACTTATCTTCAGGAGATTCCCAGTAATAATACTCAATTGTTTCTTTAACAATTTTTTCATGGTAACTATATTTTATAGGTCCTCCAAAGCCCTTAGAAGATGCAATGGGGGACCAATAAAAATCTTGAATCATAAAAAATGGTTAAATAAACAATTGGATATTAATACTGGAAGTCTCCTGAAGAGAACCACGGTCCGATCCACCATTTATACGAAAAATTGTTTTTTCTCCATATAAAATACATGGAAAACTTTGAGCGCTTTGAGCACTCCCTAAATATTTTTTGATTTCAAAATAAAAAAATATGGGTAATTTTTTTCGGTATAGAACAATCCTAGGGGGTGGCGGCATTAAAAATCCGACCTTATTTTTTTACATACATTTTTGGACCACTTTAATGTACATAGTAGGAATAACATACCTACCTTAAAACTTGTAATGGATCCAACAAATCTTCGTTAACATATGTGCAACATGGGGAGCTCGTTTCTGCGTTCATGACAGAATTAAGCGACATTTTCCAAAAACTAGTGGGAAGGACAGAATTAAGCCGCAACCATATATCTTTGTATAGGTCTTGAATAATTCGTGGAACGTTCTTTTGAAAAACATGAGGCATATTCTCCACTATTAGATCTGTATACTGCGCCAAGTCTTCAACGGGAAGCTTTAAAAGAGCTTTAAAAACTCGTATGGCTATTGAAGATTTAGTACTTATTATATCCAGTGCCTTAATTACGAGGGATCGATCAATTTGCTTATTTAACATGAGATTTGATGATACGGAAATTGATGCATAATGCTCCTCCATCCAATCGTCAACCATACTTAAATGAGGATAGTTGGATATAATTAAGCGAAGTAATGGATGAAATAGACCGGCATAATCGATCTGATATTGTTCCGCTTTCTGTAGCAAATACTTCATTGGAAGCTCTGCCAAAAAGTTGTTCGAGTACTCCTTTATTTTCTTTCCAGCCAAGGACTGGTTGTGTGTATTACAAAGACGCGTATCTTCATATAGAACCAAATAATATAATATGAGCAATTGTGCGGTTAAAGAGCACTTGACTTCAATGCTCATTATTTCATCCATTTCGGTGGATGTTGCACCGAATGTTAACATTTGTGATACTCCGAGAATATTTTTACTATCAATTGTAGTAGTCTTGGACGACTTGAAAATGTATAAAATTTCATTTTCGGAGAAAGGTTTGTGCATATGATCGACATTTACTTTTCCTAACGGATTCGGCACTATTAGTGTGTTGACATACACTTCGATTAAAGCTGGCATAACTGGATGTACTGGTCGAACAGAACTACAAATTTGTTTGTAAATCCATAGCTTAATAGGTACTCTATGCTTCAGAAATGCCCGCGACTTTAAAAGTTGATGTATGCAATGCACTGAAAGATAACCAGAAATGTTCGCATTTAAATTTGGAGTTACAGGTACTCGAACTGCATGAGACGCTACGACCTGCTCAGTAAATAGATCTTGCGTGAAAACCTGTTTTATGCGACTCGTACTATTTGGCCGGATAGGAATTTTCATTGCTAGAGTTGAACAAACCAATTCGCTAATTGCCGTAATTTGATTACTATGAAAGTGTATTGCGAGCAGAAGCAGCATTTCACCCAACGACGCAGTTGTGTCTGATTTTTTTCCGAAGAACTTATCCTCCTTTATGAGCCATTGTAGCCATTCAACTGCTTTATTTTCAAGAAGAGTTGTAGAGACAAGCGATGGGCACGCTATAAGCATGCAAAGTGCTAGTGAAACAAACCGAAGTCCAGACTGTGTAGGATGTGGGCGACTTGTAACCAATTGAGTTAACACATTAACTTCGTCATCATTAAATCTGAAATAAAAAACATAAAATTTCTACATACTGTAACCATTAACTATGTGAGTAAAGCTGCATTTATATATATGGTATGAAGCATGTCGCAATAAACAGGTGAAGTGATAAAACAGCTTTCTCGCTTTATTTTCTGTCATTTGGCTATCTTATAAAAAAAATTTGAAGGAAAATTTTCAAATAAGATAGTAGTGTCAAAGCATGGTGAAATTATACCGGCTGTAGCAATAAAACAGCATTCTCACTTTATTTTCTTAGATTTCTTGACATTCGGCTCTTACAGAATTTTTTTTAAGCAAATTGTCCAATAAGATAGTGTCAAATCTTTCTTCCCGCTCTTACCCCACGTCTCCACCTTCTACAGATTATGTTAAAAAAAAACTGTGTTAAGACAGGTGGAGACCGCAAATTTCCACTGTTAAACCATATCTGTCTTGCCCAATTTCTTATCATCGCTGTCTTAACATCAGCTGTCGTTTCGAAGTTTGACAACTCAGTTTTCATTTTACCGCGCCAACTACATTGGGTATAGATCGATCTGATTGGCTTGTTGGCATTTTGACAGTGATATGTTAAGACAGCAAGTTGCCCACATGAGAAAACGGGACAAAGTTAAAACAGAAATTTGACATATGTTAAGACACATTTAGTAGAAAATTGAGACGTGGGGTTATTACTTCACATGGGGCTGTATTCTGGAGCTGTGAGTTTTCAAGTGTACACTGAAAATTGTGTACGCTCTAGAGATGCCCACGGTACTGATTTCAAATTGGTTGGGATGGGTGGCATCGGGAAGGTCTGTAAAAATTTTGCGGGCGGGACGGTACTAAAATCCTTTCCCGATACTCCCGATAAAACCGCAACCTCCGCAAATACAGAAAATCTTCCTTAAAAACGATGTATGAAATATGCAATTTTTTACGATTTGTTGAGACGAAAACGAACAGCAATGCAAAATAAAATAATGGGAAGATGCCAGATCTTTTTTATTTTATTATTTAAAATTAATTTGAAAGATAGTAATAGATTTCGGGACCCGCGGTACAATTCTGAAAAACATCGGGATGGCGGGTCTTAAAAATTGACTTTCGGGATGGGCGGGATGGGGATTAAATATTAAGTCTTGAGCTTATCTCTACTACACTCTTCATTTTGCGATTCAGCAACTGAGAGAATGAGTTTTAACTGTCAATATTGTATACACTGTTCTTCCGAAAAACTCACAGCATTTTATTCAGTGAGTGTTTGGTTGTGAGTTTTTCACTCCGTGTACACGGCATTTTCTCAAAGTTACAGAATCCAACCCCTGGTATAATTTCGGTGCCGTGCAATCAATTGTAATTAATCTTGCTTTAAACGTCAACGAAAGTATTGTATATTGGTAAATATTCAATTCAATTACGCGCATATTAAAATGATCGTTCTGAAAAAGCATCCGTGATGTGAATAAACAAGATAAAAACAAAAAAAATATATATATAGTTAATTTGCATGTTGCCTGCAGTTTAATTCGAACCGTGACCCTCTCTGGATATCAACAAATTATAGCAAGCATCTTTGCGCACTCATCTACAGCCACACTGTCAGCAAAACAGTACAATCACATGGTAACTCTTCGCAACAATACAACGACATGACAACTGTGCACTGAATGGGGCCCTTCTTTCACTTCGTCGTTGAGTAAGCACCTAATTTGTAACGCGCACTAGCATGCGCCAAAGTGTCAATTAAATTAGTTAAATAAAGTTTGAAGTTTTGCCGCAAAGGCATTTCTAAGCTGTTTCTTTTTATTCATTTGTCGACATTAAGTTACAAATTTGCTTACAACATTGGTACATTCGAGTTATACCAAATTGTCTTTGCATAAAATACATACATATTTTCCATGAATCAACCAACTTACGAAGATTCGTGGAAGGGTCAGCCATATTTGTCGATCGGTTCGGCGCGTCACCAGTGATCGGACTTCTACCACATTGTGGTAGATCTGCCACGTTTTTGAGCATCTACCACATCTACCACACAAGGTCGGAAATCTACCACATATTCGCGTTTTTGAGTAGTTTTAGTTAATTTTAAGAGTAAAAATTGTCCAACACTAAACACTAACAACAGTCAAAATGTGAGGATAAAATAAAGTGTTAAATATTAAATTTTCTCAATATTCGATTTATCGACAGGAAACGTGATTTTGTTGTGTTAAATTGCAAAATATCGCTAGCTTAGAGTGCAAAGTTGCTAAGTCCATTTTTTTCAATTGTACAGGAGACACAAAAAACGTTCCTAAGCAATTTTCTTTAAGTATTTTGCAAAACTTTGAATGCAATGTTTCGCGTTTTTCATTTACCCTTTATTAAAAAAAAATAATAAAAAAGTGTGCTTTTTTACAAATTTTGTAGATAATTTTGTGACAGCAAATTTTCTACTTTTTTCTTAAATTTTTTTTGTTGGACTTAGCAAATTAGAACAAATTGTTTAGGTTCTTTTAATAAATACACAAGGGAACAGTGATTTTGTTGCATCAAATGTTAAAGCTGTTTTTGATAGACTTTTTTATGCTGATTACTATAAGTGACCATCAATTCAACGTGCAGGGATGGTATTTTCAGAGATAGTACTCGAGACTTCTAGCTTTAATTTAAGCCTAATATTGATAATGATTTTCAACATATTATTATCATAAATCAGTAATAGCAAGTCTCGCCTTCAGTTTGGTAATTATTACGTGCCGATCGAGTAACATTTACCAAAGTTATATCGAAAAACTTAAGTGGATCTCCAGTTTTTTTCTCAAAAAAAAATCTTCAATTTTATAAATAACCTTTAAATGAAAGAACCGGATTACAGAAAAGTATGCCAAGGAGTGACTTTTTTCGTTCAAGCTGAATGCAAAGCAATATCGTCCAATTGGAGAGACCTCAAAAGGATTTTCCAGGATATGTTAAAGACTATCGCATTTACCTACCTACAGTTACAAATAATGAAATTAACTAAAGTATACACATTTTTGCACGTCCCCTACTTTCATATAACGGCAAATTTAGAAACCACGAAAAATGGACTCAAAATGGGCGTTTCTCGCCCTAATTGTATTATGTTAATGTATGCAAATACTTATATTTATGCTTGCAACTACTATTAACTTATCAAACGATTCCTAATCTTGGACAATACATGTTACACTTCATTCACCATGATCTAGAAAACTGACCAAATAGGCGTGACCAAGTCCACGGTCCTTTTAATATTATATAAACATCCGAAAGCATTAAAACGTTTGAAATAAATCTCGTCTCGCTTTTTTGTATTTTTCACTTGGTTGCTGAAGTAATGAAGAATTGAAAATTCATAAGGGAAAATTATAGTTTTCTTATTTTTTATTTTAATATCTCAAAAATTTGTATACTTATTGAAAAATGATAAATGAACGTGAGGTACTAAATTTAATAACCCTTAATTTGATATATCGTCCTGTTTATAACAATTAACGCATTCCATAGATATTACAAGCCAAAGTTTCATTTTCAAAATTCATACACTTTGATTCAATTGCGCGGGCTAAAGATAAGTTTTAAATTAATCTTTCTTGGCCAATAACAATTAGCTTAGACCTAAAACATCATAATATTACTATTACAACACGGTCTAATGCCTTTTATTTTCCCCCATGCAAAATCGACCCAGCCTAATATAGATACATACATGTGTATATAAATATTCAAAAATAATGTTGTTGCACAACCCTCAATACAAATCGAATTCGACAGCGTAAAAAAATATTCATATTTTTTTGGACTTATCAAATTTTCTGTGACTACTTTGGACTTAGCAATTTTGCACATCACGGAATAAAACGTGTAGAAATAAAACAAGTAGTTAGATCCTTTCAGAAACGGTGCATTTTCAATTTTCCTTGCTTCCTGCACCAAAAACTAATTGTTCATAAAAAATGGACTTAGCAACATTTCACTCTAAGCTAGCGATATATGATTTATAACAGGGCTGCAAACCAGTTTTGAACCGAACCGTCGCTTTTTTCGACCTTCAAACCGAACCACGAACCGCACCATTTTTATTTTGAAATGCCAAAACCGAACCGAAAACCAATCCAAATAAAAAAATTATAGTTTAAAAAACTAAAACCTCCCTATTATAACTGCCATTCGTACTGTCATCAGGTATGAAACTTGAGAATAGAAATCGCAGCATCTTTTAGGCGCATCAATATTACATAGTTACATCCCGAGCTAATAAAAGGAAGGTAAAAATGGTTCGGTTCGGTTCAAAGTCCACTTAAGCATTTTGCAAATTTTGTAATACACTTTTGAGTTTAATGGCATCTCTGTGTCGTCCATAAATAAATTCTTAAAATGTTTTTATTTGCATGGCAGAAACTTCATATCACCGCCAGCAAAAAAAATTCTAAATACTCAGATTTCATACAAAAATTTGTATCAAAAATATACAAATACAAATATTGCCAAAAGTCAACATAAAACTTTGAACAGTTTTCATAGTTTTTGTTAGACGATGAACTATACTTAAAAAAAAAAAAGCCTAACTTGTTAAAATGTCGCGTCCCTATTTATTTTTCCACTACTACACACACGGATATTTGAATTTGATCTCAATAACAAAGCCTTTTATTTTTATTTATATACACAGACTTGTCATATTTTTTAATATTTGTATCCTTTAGCATTGAACCATTTGAACCGAACCGAACCGCGGTTCAGGAATACTCATGAACCGGTTATTGAACCGGTACAAGCTTTTTCTAAGTGGTTCGAACCACTGAACCGAACCGAGCCGTTTTTTGGAGTGATTTATAAAAGGAATTAATAGCGAAAATGGTAAAAAACGGCGATTTTTGTGAAAGTATTAGCAAATTGCAGTACATCTAAAGTTTCTAAAGCGTTCTTTACTTTTACTTGAGAATTTTCAAAATTGGCAAATCCCAAGTGGCAGTTTCTGGAACGTGCCACATTTGTTCGCTATATCGTGATGTGATAAAAAGGAAAGCTGGCAGCACTCCGCAAGGTTGTAGAAATTTTTCGAAACATGTTCGAAAAATATCTTGATATGGAAGGAACTGCTTTACACTGTCAAGGNGCAGTACATCTAAAGTTTCTAAAGCGTTCTTTACTTTTACTTGAGAATTTTCAAAATTGGCAAATCCCAAGTGGCAGTTTCTGGAACGTGCCACATTTGTTCGCTATATCGTGATGTGATAAAAAGGAAAGCTGGCAGCACTCCGCAAGGTTGTAGAAATTTTTCGAAACATGTTCGAAAAATATCTTGATATGGAAGGAACTGCTTTACACTGTCAAGGAAAAAACTTGCCAAAACTCAACGCAATTTTTAGCAACTTCAATCTTTATTATTATTTATTATTTTTTTTTTTAAGATTCTAGTTAAAATGCTTGCAATTTAGGTGAAACCTTGCAGAATATTTTTAACTTTTGTACAAAGTTTGATCCAAAACCTGAGATCTACCACATTTTTTTGAAATCTACCACATTTTTTTTCAGATTGTACCACACAAATTTATTTTGACGTCCGATCACTGCGCGTCACCCAGTCATCGAATATTGGCTTGTGTCATTCATTCCATTTCGTGCAGTATTTGGAATTGTATGGGTGCTGCGTAAAAGAAATTCAAATGGTCAGTTGTTGAAACGTTCAAGATTGAGCTGTACAGCAAACGTTCAGCATTGAGTTTCACAGCCAAAGTCGCCAGCATCGAGTTTTGCAGTCAACGTCGTTCAACATTAAGCTGTACAGCAAACGTTCAACATTGAGTTTCACAGCCAAAGTCGCCAGCATCGAGTTTTGTAGTCAACGTCGTTCAATATTGAGCTGTACAGAAAACGTTCAGCATTTTAGCTTCGCAGCCAGCGTAGTCTAGTTGAAATCGTCGAATCAACCCCTAAATTCAGTTATCGTTTAAGTGTACATTGAGCATCGCAGTCAACGTTTTTCAGTCGAAGTCATAAGCAGGCCTTGCAATCATGGTTGCCACAATTGGTAACTTTTAAACGATTTGGTAACTTGGTAACTTTTATTTCATTTTGGTAACATTTACAACTAAACATTTATCTGCATAACTAGAAAGAAATGAACTATGTTTTGAATGTGCGTACCCTGCAGGGAGTGACGTTAGCTTATACCTAACTTTAGTCTGTTTACGCGAACACTAGTGCTAACTATTAACTGTGTATTTTGTTCGAAAAAAGCTAACTACTTTTGTGGGGCGATGGCCGCAAAAAAGTCAGACCTGGATACCTCTGCATTACATGTCAACTAACTTGTAACTAACTACTTTTGGACATAAAATATCAATAAGAAAAACAAAATATTTTTTTGTTTTTTTACTTTTTTATTTACTTATTTATTTACTTTATTTTATTACATTTCATATTTGTTTACATATTCTGCTCTGGGTGGCCCCATATTCGAACACCGTCAGACATAACTTCAAAATGATAGTATAAAATTTCGATCTTCCTTTTATTTGTCCTGAATATGAAAAAGAATCTGCGAAGTTCAGAAAAAAAGTGTATTGAAAGTAATTTTTGTATGAGGATATTTAATAGAAACTTGTAAAGAAAACCAACTCCCGATTGCGTCTGCATGACTCCTGCACGACTTTACAATTCACTTTAAGTTGGTTTTGTCATAGCTAATTAAAAGTGAGGTATTAATCGAAATCTCGCCAAAAAGCTAACTATAAGTTGGTTAGTTTTAACAATTGATAATTTTACACTGCAGGGTAATTACAAAATTACTTCGATTAAATTAGAGTCATTAGAGTCATCTCATATTCGAATACTGGAAATATTTGAATTACAGTGGCAGCACCAAAGGCCGCACTTTTAAGACAACTTTCGAATTTTTGCGATAAATTTTGAATTCTACCCTCCACATTTTAATGCTGGCCATCTGGCAATAGTTGCGTTTGTTTACTCATTTCCAGTAAAATACAGTACAAGTTTTTACGAAACTTGCAAAGTAGGGGAAATTGAGAGAGCGAAAAATGACAGTTGAAGTTGCAAGTTTTTACTGGATTTTACTGGATGAATTTATACTTGTAAGAATTTGCCAGTACAAAAAACAGCTGATCGCATGTTGCTCGATGTAATTTAAACTAATAAGGAAACTGTTTGTGGGTTTTTATGGTTATTTAATATAAAATATATTGTTTTATTAGAAATTTGCTGCGAATAAACCAATTTATCAGCTGTTCATGAAACTTGCAAATTATTACTGGAATAGCTTCGCGTACTTTTTTGCAAATTTTTTCTATGAGAGCGAATTCTTAGAAATTAAGTTACTGGAGAGTTGCTGGCAAGTTACTGCATAATTTGTAAACAAACACAACTAATTTTTGGTAAGGTCCATAACGTCCAGTTTCTGCCTTAACTTCGTATCTGCAATAGATGTATATTAGAGAGAGAGTAAGAAAAAATGTTTCATTTCTTCCCCTAGGATACAATAAACGCATTTACTTAATATTTTTTACTTAATATTTCTGGTTCCACTAACAGTAGTGGGAACCCTCATTAAGTCGTTGTTCTATTTTCAAATAGTGTGACGCTTAAAGAGCTGTTATAAGTGGTAATATTAGTTTTCCCAAAAATTGTGGATACGTGGTTAAGGCAGAAACGGGACGATAAATCGTTTTGATTATTCCGGTAAAAAAAAATGTTGCGTGCTTTTTACCAGACCCATCTACCGACATGTATTTCGACACCTACCGACATATGTTTCGACGTACAGTCAATTATGAAAACCCGAAAAAATAGCAAACAAATAGCAATTTTCGCAATTTACGCAATTTTGTACGAGTCAAACGAACGGTTAAAAGCAAAATTGTCAATAGCATTTTCAATCTTGATAATTTATCAAAAAAATAGATTTAAACTTCTGTGCTAGTACTGGGAGTTCTTGATAAATAATCAAAAATTGACAAATTATAAAAATATTGAATTTATTAAGTGCACAGAACCGGGCTGTAAGTATATACATATTTGTTATGAAATATAGCAGTGTTATTCAGCATATTTTTTTCTCACTGAAGAAGTGAAGATTTTGGTAGTGAAGATTTGGTAACTTTTGGTCACTTTTCTTAAGAGATTTTGGTAGAAAAAAATGTTGGCGAGTGGCAACCATGGTCATAACTACGGTTGCCAGACGTACTGATTTTATCAGTACAGTACTGATTTTTCAACCCTTGTACTGATTTTATTCATTTCTTCAATTTGTACTGAATTTTCAATTCAAACAAAATACTTTAGTATTTTCTTGAGGTTTTTACATAACGTTGGAACTTCCTTAAACTGTACTGTAAAAAATAAGAAGAAAATAATTTAATTATAGTTGACATGTTTTAGATAATGTTTGATATGCCCAAGAAATAAATACAACAAAAAGATCAATCGTTTTATGGGCATATCGCCGGGTTGTTACGTACCAGTTGCGATAATATGATGCGAGCTTAAATTATTTAAAAAGAAGGCTTAAATTTTTTTCGAGTGTTTTTAATTATCTCGAAAATAACTTTCAGTTTAATAACAATAAATTTCAATATTCGAATGGCTTTTGCCTATAACTTACAACTCCTTTTTCTCAATTTACTGACTCTGTAAAAGAGTTTTGCATACAAGACATAGAGTTAGATACTCTTTTTAGCGAATTCTTAGTCTTTCACAGTTTTTGCGTAGTTGAAAAATTATTTAAGCCATGAGGAAATATAGATGAACTCCTTAAAAAGTGGGACTTTTTTACAGTATGAGAGGATCTTAAGAATAAAGTTTGTTTCCTGGCGCAAACCGGCTTCTAATTCAAATTTTTGAAAGTGAACTTTAAATTAAAAGTAATTTTAAAATGAAATGTATAGAATTCTTTGACTATTTAAACACTGAAGATGGGAATGATCTCATTATTGCTATTCAAAAATGTCATTGGCTCCTGTGTACGATGATTTGTGCACTCATGTTAAAATGAATAACATTTTTATATTTTATGAACTACTAGTGAAGCCGTATGGCGTTTTTATTTAAAATACTTTTTTTTTATAAAAAAAAAGGTATTTTTTCCTTTCAAATGTTTTTTCTCAGATTTATACATACGAAGTATACAAATTACATATCAGAATAAAGCGGGTTTAATCACGTTTGTGACGATATTAATTTTTTTTTTTAAATCAGTTCAAACTTGTTTGAAATATAAGATTAATTAATTATTAATTAATTTTTCGAAGACCCGACCTTTGACCCCTTATAGCACCTGTAACATAGAAAAAGTTATATATCGTTTAAATAAGAGAAAAGGGCGTACCACGACTATGTTTTTCCTTTTTTAGTAGCTTACTTACAGTAATTAAAAATAATTTTTTACCAAAGGTCCAACTTCGAACGGAGAAATTACTTACCTATGACTAAATCTCTTAAAAAAAATTGGTTTGGTCCGATACCCAGAAAAAAAGTT
Organism: Rhagoletis zephyria; assembly: GCF_001687245.7. Taxonomy (NCBI): domain Eukaryota; kingdom Metazoa; phylum Arthropoda; class Insecta; order Diptera; family Tephritidae; genus Rhagoletis; species Rhagoletis zephyria. The sequence continues at coordinate 314,576 of NW_016157230.1, forward strand.
GATTTTGACGTACAGTGTTATTGCTATTCAAAAAGTCACAAATATAAAATAATTTATTGGCTCCTGTGTATAATGATGTGTACACTCATGTTAAAATGAATAACACTTTTACTTTTTATAAACTATATTTTATTTTTATACCAAAATATTGTTAAAAACAAGAACTCAGGCGTTTTAAATTATTTTCTGTTGCTTACATTCATAATTTTGCTTTGAATAAAAATGTACTGAAAAGTACTGATTTTTTTAGCATGAAAAAGTCTAATGTACTGATTTCGAGCATTAAAAATCTAGCAACACTAGTCATAACGCACGATCAATTTGCCGCATTGTTGGCAACATTAATACTTTGAAGGAGTCCGTAAGCGAGCTAAGCCGTGAAACACAACAAATTAAAAACGAAGTCAAGATGGGTGATAGCAACATTGGCCCGTCTCATATGCCAAAATAAGCCTTCAGACAATAATGATATAAATACAACAGCTTCTGCTACTGGGGAGCACTTCAACAATATTATACCAGATAATACAGATAGCAAGCATATGCTAGCGTCGTTATCTACAACTCCGGCCGTGAGAAATTTACAGAATAATGTAAATATAACAGCTTCCGCTACTGGGGAGCACTTTAACAATATTTTTCCACATAATATATCTAACCAGCATATGCCGTTGTCGTTATCGTCTACAACCATGAGGAATTTACAGTCGGGACCATATTGTCCACAGTCGCAAGCTGAATATTCGCAGACATCAGTACCACGACTTCCGCAGCCATCAATACATTGTCGCCAGACAGATTCGAACTCCATACCACAGTGTCAATTTATGCAACCGCCGAACACAACATTGCAACAAAGAGGCATGGTATCCTTTGTTGACAACGCAGCAGCTAAATTGTATCCTTTGCCAAATTTCGATAGCAACCCAGAGGATTGGCCTTTGTTTAGAGCTAGCTACAGAGATACCACTACCGAATTTGGATACAATAATATACAGACTTTAATGCGACTTCATAAAGCGTTACATGGTCATGCTAAGCGAGTAGTTTCTTCATTGTGAATTTATCCCGATAATGTGCCTCTTGTGTTGGAAGAGCTACAGTTTAATTTTGGTCGCCCAGATTTATTGATAAGAGTTCAAATGCAAAAAATTCAACAGCTTCCAGCTATTAGTGAAACCAAACTTGAAAAAGTTGTTGAATTATCAAATCAAGTTCGAAACGTCGTCGCATTCTTGAGGTCAGCAAACTGTGAACAACATTTATTGAATCCAATGTTATTAGGTGTCTTTGATGGGGGTGATCGACTTGCACACACGCGACATCCCAAAGCGTCGACTCGTAGGTGTTTAATTGCATTGCGATTAGCACCCCCCTAGTAAAAGGGGCCTCTCCGTGGTGACACCTGGTAACGCCTTGGCGGCTAATTCGAGCGGCGACCCCTCCTAAATCCCTAGACCTATGCTTCCCTTTCTGACCAAATTCCTTGCCAGTTCTTCCCTCCCTTCTCTTTTCAGGGCCGGATCAAGGTATAATACGACCCGTGCCGAGGATCAGTCTGGCTGGGGGCCCTTCCCTTCATCAAGCCCAGTCGCGAACGGAGTGCTCCGGATACCGGGCGACCTTCGGAGCCAACTAGCCTTACCCGGGTACAGCGGATCTCTGCCCGGGCGGACGTTCCCCTTCTCCCCGTCTCGTGGGACAAAATATGGAATCATCACACCATCACATCACATCAAATTCACAAACTTCAATTCCAGTACGGGAGTCCGGCGCTCCGAAACAAAGGCCGAAAGGACTCACAAACTCCGCACCCAGCAAAGCCACGGTACCACCGGGCCTAGCCAAAAGTAGCTCTATGCGGAAGCAGACATCAGTTGTATCCGCACCCACCAGCAGTAGGACTAAGGTACTCCCTGGTCCGAGAAGTCCAAAGGCCAATGCTACGCATAGAAGTAGCACTGGACGGGAGGCCTGCACGGCAAACATTGGAAATCCTGGGCCTTCCTGTAGTGGGCTTGTCACTCAGCGAACAGCGTCTGGCCAGCCCACTGGGGGTGGACCCAGGAACATGGTGACCTACAATAGGGCCAAGGACTTCGTCTGAACTGACCCTGCGAAGGCAACCCACCAAGATCGACGTACCGCGTCTCGAATCCTCCGCCGCCAGGCCACCTCACCGATTAGGGAGGATCAGGTCTCGGAGGAGGACTTCGTGAAGGTACAAGAAGACATAGAGTGGGCTAAGAAGATTATCCCGGACTTCGACCTTAACTTATATGGGAAGACTGATGCTGCAAAGCGTCAGAGATCCGTGGAGGAAGCCCCGGCACTGGCACCGAAAAGGGCCAAGACACAAGGTGCCTGGACTCGATGCTTTGCGGAGATAGCTAAGCACCGAAAGATTATTGGTGTTATGGATGAGAGCAACGAAGAAGGCAGGATCCCGAGGAACCAATGGAGGTGGGTCGAAGCCGCATTGGCGAAAGTTGCCTTGCAGGTCAAGAGGGAAGACCCTGGAACACCTCCGTCGTGTACGGACGCTGGCTGGTTCCAGGGGAACGTCAAATTGATAGCCTGTGACGACAGCAGATCGGTAGAGCTGTACAAAGCGGCGATTAGCAGAGTAGGTGAGGTGTATCCGGGGGCCCGCCTAAAAGTTGTGGAGGCCAGGGATATCCCATCGCGTCCCAGAGCGAGAGCCTGTGTACCCGTTACGCCGTCCGAACCTGCAGATATCTTAGAAATGCTGCAGGAGTTTAATCCCAGCATCCCTACACACAACTGGAGGGTTGTTAACACGGAGCCACTCGCAAAAAGCGACTACAGGGTGAGCTATGGCTTTGGGAAAAAAACGCTAAAAGTTTACAAAACTGACACCGAAGCCCTAGTAAACCTTGCAGCCTGTGTGGAGACGGACGAGCCACCCAGCGACCACGAGATTGAAGTCGACGACCAAGCAACCGAAGAGCTGAGCGGGTACGCCTCATCCAGCTCCGAAGTAGGTGAAGCCTTACAGAGGCTGTATACAGAGCGTGAGCTTCTCAGCGACGACGAAGCCAACGTGACGGTGGTAGAGAGGAGAGATTCGCGTGATCAAGGTACTCCAAATCAACACCCATCACAGTAAAGCAGCATCTGCTGCGCTCCTGCTTCAACTGTCTTCAGGTGAAGTAGACATCGCTTTGGTCCAAGAGCCATGGATCACTGGTAATAGGATCTGTGGTTTGCGGACCCCGAAGTACAAGCTATTCAGTGTTCAGGGTAAGGGAAAACCCCGCACCTGCATTTTAGTCAAAACTAATATAAACTCTTTTATCCTACCACAATTCAGCACTGGAGACATCACCACGGTCAGCCTAGAAATAGAGCGAAGAAAATACAGGCTGGCCTCTTTTTACCTGGCCCTCGACGATCAGGGCCCTTTCCCACGCACAGCACTAATGGAGCTGGTGAAAAATACAAACCCGATGGACACGATGCTACTGCTGGGAGGGGACGCAAATGCCCATCATAACCAATGGGGCAGCAACGACATAAACGAACGAGGTGAGTCACTTTATAACTATTTGCTAAGCACAAATCTGGCTATTTGCAACACGGGAAGTGACCCTGAATTTATCACAACCAATCGAAGGGAAGTTCTTGACATCACCCTCGCTAGTGAATCTTACAGTAATCAGATCTCTGCGTGGAGGGTCCTAAAAGAGCACTCTTTCTCACCTTGTTAGCTTTTTTGCTGAGAGTTGCGAGACAGCGCTTATCAAGACATGTCACAAGAAGAAAACCAGGGAGGCGTACAAACCTCCCTGGTGGTCCTCCGATCTAAATANTCGCAAAAAGCGACTACAGGGTGAGCTATGGCTTTGGGAAAAAAACGCTAAAAGTTTACAAAACTGACACCGAAGCCCTAGTAAACCTTGCAGCCTGTGTGGAGACGGACGAGCCACCCAGCGACCACGAGATTGAAGTCGACGACCAAGCAACCGAAGAGCTGAGCGGGTACGCCTCATCCAGCTCCGAAGTAGGTGAAGCCTTACAGAGGCTGTATACAGAGCGTGAGCTTCTCAGCGACGANCAGTAATCAGATCTCTGCGTGGAGGGTCCTAAAAGAGCACTCTTTCTCACCTTGTTAGCTTTTTTGCTGAGAGTTGCGAGACAGCGCTTATCAAGACATGTCCCAAGAGGAAAACCAGGGAGGCGTACAAACCTCCCTGGTGGTCCTCCGATCTAAATAAACTTCGCAAAGAATGCAGGAAAGCTTTCAATGCTGCTAAGCGCGATGCCCTAGAGACATCTTGGGCACAATATAAATCGACACTTAACTTATACAAGAAAGCCATCAGGAAAGCGAAACGCACCTCGTGGAGTGATTTTTGTAGCGGGATAGAGACTACATCCGAAGCCTCTAGACTCGCGTCAGGTACTCGCAAAATCACCTATAGCACCTAGCTATATCCAAAAAGACGATGGGTCCTGGACTGACTCAAGTTCAGAAACCGTTAAAGTACTCTTGGATAATCACTTCCCAGAAAGCAACGGTGACACGTTATATGATCCAGAATCAGCAGAGGCTACACCACAGCTCATCAACGAAATCGTAAGCGACCGGAAAATCTGTTGGGCCATATCTAACTTCAAGCCCTATAAGATGCCAGGACCGGATGGATAATATCCNTCGGCCCAGCTACAACACACCATGGAGCATACAAGGCCATATTCACCAGCTGTCTAAAACTCGGTTACATTCCCGGAGCCTGGACAGAGTCAAGGTAGTGTTCATACCGAAAGCAGGCAGAGCCACTCATGCTAATCCTGGCGATTTTAGGCCTACCACCCTTTCATCCTTTCTACTTAAGACTCTGGAAAGACTCTTCGGAGACTTATATAAGACAATCGATTAACCCAGCTCTGTTATCTAATGCACAACATGCCTACAGCAAGGGAGGACCACGGAGACTGCCCTCCACACGCTAGTCTCAAAAATTGAGCAATCACTAGAAGCAAAGGAATTTGCATTAGTAGCATTCTCAGACATAGCAGGGGCGTTCAACAATGTCATCCCGTTTGCGATTACCTCGGCTCTGACGGACCTGCGGGTGGAGAAACCCTTGGTTAGTATCATCCACCAATTGCTCACCAGCAGGATGGTTAGCTCTGAATTGGGGGGGCAGACGACTCGTAAGTCTGTTAGTAAGGGCACTCCGCAGGGGGGTGTTCTCTCCCCACTCCTATGGGTAGTGACGGTGAACCAACTGCTCCTGCGCATGGAGGCGGATGGATATGGGGTAGTCGCATACGCCGATGATGTAGCGGTTATCGTACAGGGAAAATTTCCTCAAACTCTATGTGGTCTTATAGAAGCTGTTCTTGGCTCACTCGTTACTTGGACCAAAAACATCGGTCTTGAGGTGAACCCAGCTTAAACAGAGCTAGTCCTCTTTACCAGGCGATACAAAGTACCGGCTCTTATACCACCCAAACTCGATGGCTCACGCCTGGAATTTAAACGCACTGTCAGGTATTTTGGAGTAGTTCTTGACAGCACACTGCTCTGGAATGACAACACAATGGAACGCATCAAGAAAGCCACCACAGCACTCTTCACATGTAAAAAGGCGATCGGTGTATCGTGGGGCTTCTCACCTAAGATAGTTCACTGGATCTACACTTCCATTGTTCGCCCGATTCTGTTTTACGGAGCCCTAGTATGGTGGCCTACCCTCGATAAGACAACAGCGCTCAGGCAACTTCAAAAGGTACAAAGGAGTGGAGCTCTTTGTTCCTCCACGACCGAAGCTCTCAACGCGGTCCTACATCTGCCCCCGCTTGATCTGGTAGCTCGGGAAATAGCCTGCCTTAGAGAGGCAGGCTTCTGTATTTATGGTCCATCAGGCCATTCGACAATCCTAGGGACGAGGGTGCCCATACCGATACCTGCAAGTACTGACTACTGCATACCATCAAACACCTTCACCAAAATCTATATAATTACCATACCAACTCGAAAGGACTGGGACACCAGGCCTCACCATATACGCAACGCTATAAATATGTTCACTGATGGCTCCAAACTCGACGGTAAGGTCGGGGGAGGAGTCTTCTCCCCGGAGCTGGAACTGGAAACATTTTGTTCGCCTTCCAGACCATTGCAGTGTATACCAGGCGGAGGTTCTGGCTATCCAGGAGGCCACTCGGTATCTAGCAAGAATACCCAAGGAGGAAAGACAGGTCTTTGTCTTCTCTGACAGTCAAGGAGCCCTGAAAGCTCTAGACTCAGGCGTAGACAAAACAAAGTCCCTCACTGAATGCCGCAGATCTCTAAACGAGATGGCCCAGCATTATAGAATACAACTCATATGGGTGCCTGGACACCGAGATATTGAGGGCAACTGCAAAGCTGACGAACTGGCGAGGAATGGTACGACCACCCCCATCCTTCCGGGGAAGAACATGGTAGGTATACCAATAGCCACTTTCAAACTACATGCCAGGAATAGCACCGTACAAACAGCAAACGAACGCTGGAGAAACCTCTCCTCCTGTATAACCGGCCTGCCTACAAAAAAAACGCACATCTGCACTCTTAAAGCATAAACAGACGGCAGTGATGATCCGGATCAACTCGGGAATTAACTGCAGTTGATCGGGATTAAGTCCGAGTTAATCCGGATCAACGCTGCCGTCTGTTTAATCTTTTAGGGTTAAAACGCACCGAGGTATCTACTCTTGCAAGAATCTTACAGGTCACTGTCTAATCGGCACACATGTGAGCGCACCAGATTACTGTCGCAGCTGCAGATGCGAAGAAAGGGAAGAGAGTGTACAGCACCTTATATGCGAATGCCCGGCACTCAGCAGAAGACGGCTACAGAAGTTCGGAGAGCCCTCTCTACAAGGCCTTGCAGAGGTATCGGAAATCAATATAAGAGCACTATTGAAATTCGTCCCGTTAACGAATTGGTTTGATCCCAAGTAAGCGCCGCAACATCCTAGGGGAACAAAGATTGTATATGGTATCACAATGGGCCTTTAGTTGGCCTAAGTGTAAGGGGGATTCACTCTCCCTAGCCATCTCAACCTAACCTAACCTAATGTTATTAGAGCAAGTTATTCTTAAACTGCCACCCTCAAAGCAGTTTGAGTGGAGTCGGTATTCAGCAACAACGTCACCGTATCCGACTATGGAAGATTTCGCTATTTGGATTAAGGACCTTGCCAGGGTTGTTACTCTTATGTCATCAATGTTTTGTTCATCGCAGCGAAACGTTCCATCGTCATCATCAGCCATGCGATCATATACGCTAACACCGAATCGATCGTCGAATGCAAATGTGCCAAGTCGAGTGCTTTACAGCAGTGGGACCGAGTCAAATCACAATCGGTCTCCAAAGGCACACAAAGGTGCTACAATTTAACTGTAACGGACTCCAGAGCAAGATCGAGGAGATAACTGTCTTTATGGGAAGGCATGGAATATTAATTGCTGCGGTCCAAGAGACGAAGTTGCAAGGCAATTCAACCCTGTTGAATTGCGCCGGGTACAACGTGCACTGTCGAGATCGCGAGCGAGATAATGGTAAAGGTTTAGCGTTCATCACGCACCACACCGTGCAGTATCGTCTCATTGAAGCAGACATCGACCGCAGGGATACCATCCTAGAATGTCAGGGTATTGCTATCCGGTCAGGCGATGTTAAGCTCGAAATATTTAACGTATACATACCCCCTGTCACCAGCTGCCCGGCAGGATATCACCCTGAAATAGGTGCGCTACTCAGAGGTGAAACCGTATGGTAGTTGGTGACTTCAACGCGCACCACGATCTTTGGCACTCAAGCCTGTCAAACGATCGTAGGGGAATACATCTGGCTGAGCAGATAGACGATTCGACATTCTGCACAATGAACGACGACGCACCCACCAGGATTATGGGCAGCTGCTGCAGCTCGCCAGATCTAACAATTGTCAGCGCTGGCCTGATAAACAGCGTATCATGGCGACCTATGCTGGCTCTCGCATCAGACCATCTGCCCATAGTCATCTCGATTGATAAACCTGCCGACTCTGCTTCCGTGGATCACCGGACTTATATCTAATTTTCCAAAGCTGACTGGAAAGGCTTCACGGATGTTACTGAGGGCGCCTTCACTGCACTACCCATACCAACCGACGTTCATGTAGGTGAACGTAAGTTCCGCAGGGTTGTCACCGCTGCTGCAGCTCGCTTCATCCCAGCAGGATGTATTAAGGATCCACGTCCGAATTTTCCTGCCGAAGCGGCTGTTCGGCAACTTGTGAACGTACATAAGCAGAAGAAATGGGAAGAGCATTTGAAGACCTGGAACTTCGCCTCTGGTGTGAGCAAGCTTTGGTCAACCGTGAGGTCGTTGTCCAACCCAACGAAGCGCGACGACAGAGTCGAGATAGACTATGGTGACCACGCTTCGTCGGACCCAGAGAGAGGCACGAGCTATTTTAGCCGGCAGTTCATTCTGCATCCTCCGGTGGATAAAGCCAAACGTCGAGTGACCAGAAAGCTGCACAAAATGCCAAAACCTAGTGTACCTCTTGTTTTCACCAGCGGTGAGGTAAGGGTAGCCATCGGGAAGGCGAAAGCCTCCAAAGCCATTGGACCCGACGGAATATGCATGTTGATGCTGAAAAATTTGGGTCCTGCGGGAGTAGCGTACCTAACGGAGGTCCTCAACCTGTCTATGGCCACTCTCGTCTTTCCAGACATCTGGAAAATGGGGAGAGTGGTCCCACTGCTCAAGCCTGGGAAACCAGCCAACAAAGGAGAGTCTTATCGCCCGATAACTCTCCTTTCCCCGGTAGCGAAGACACTCGAGGCGCTGCTGCTCCCGTACTTTACGAACCACCTGACCCCAGCGAAGCATCAACATGGGTTCCATAAAGTGCATAGCACAGCAACAGCACTTAACGCCATAAACACTCAGATAACTCGTGGCCTAAACCAAAACCGCCCCTGTGAGAGAACCATTCTAGTAGCGTTGGACCTGTCCAAGGCGTTCGACACTGTCAGTCATTCAACGCTACTAGATGATATAGAGGCCTCCTCACTCCCACAGGGACTCAAACGGTGGTCGGCGAATTACCTGAGTGGTCGACACTCGTCAGTAATTTTCAGAGACAAAACTAGCAAGCCACGTAAAATTAAACAGGGGGTACCACAGGGTGGTGTCCTGTCCCCGCTACTGTTTAATTATTACATCTCAAAGCTTCCTCAGCCACCAGAGGGTGTTAATATAGTCTCCTATGCTGACGATTGTTCGATCACGGCGTCTGGGAATGGAATTGATGACTTGTGCTCGAAAGTAAACGGTTACCTCGCCGAACTTTCTCGCTTCTTCACTGCAAGGAGCCTTGCCCTATCCCCTGCGAAATCCTCGGCAACCCTTTTCACCACCTGGACGAAGGAGGTCAGACTGCCACTGGGTATTCACGTCGATGGCGTAACAATACCGACGGTGAATAACCCGAAAATCCTCGGAGTTACCTTCGACAGTCTGCTCTCCTTCTGGACGCATACAACCGCAATTTTCAACAAAGTACAGAGCCGCAACAATGTCCTCAAGTCGCTGGCCGGCAGCACTTGGGGCAAAGATAAAGAAACGTTGTTGGCAACAAACAAGGCAATTGGCCGGCCGGTTCTAAACTATGCAGCGCCCGTGTGGTCGCCGGGGACTAGCAGGACGCAGTGGATGAAGCTACAGACTTGCCAAAACACGGCATTACGAACTGCGACAGGATGCCTCCTGATGACGCCCCAACACCACCTACATGACGAGGCCCAGATGCTCCCAGTAAAGGAGCATAACATAATGCTCTGCAAGCAGTCCCTTGCTGGGAGCCACAGACGTGGCCATCCCAGCGGACAGCTGCTCGCGGAAGAGCCCTCGCCACGGCACGTCAGGAGGCATCTTTACGAACTGACGGACGACGTCCAGAGGTTTATCAAACAACCTCTGGACCCGTCAACCTACCGACAGGCCCTGAACGGCATTCCCAGGGAATCAGTCTAAAGTTATGTAGACTCCCGCCCTGTGAATTCCGTTCTAGGCACACAGCCACCGGACGTGGATGGGACAGAACTTTGTCTGCCTCGGGAGACCCGCACTACAATAGCCCAACTTCGCTCTGGCTATTACAGCAGGCTCAACTCCTACTTGAGCAGAATCAACGAGGATGTGCCCAACCAATGCCCGGCATGTGGAGAGTCGCCACATGACTCCCGGCACCTCTTCACATGCCCTGAGAACCCCACTCAGCTAACGGCCCTGTCCCTATGGACAGCCCCTGTGGAAGTAGCACACTTCCTGGGCCTCCCCTAGCTGAAATTGACGACAACGTTGATGGATGAACCGCCCCGAACGGGGCTTAGTAGCCGCTACAACAACAACAGTCAAATCAACAAACGCAAAGGCAGGAAGAGCAAAGTTCCTGCGTTAAATGTCAGCATAATCATAATTTAAACGTCTGCAAAGAGTTTAAAGCACTCAGTGTTAATAATAGATGGAAGTTGGTAAAGGTCAACCGTTGGTTGCCTTCAATGAGGACATAGTCTACTGGAATGCGGATCAAAAAAGGTATGTGGGATTGATGATTGTAACCGCAATCACAATCTGTTGTTGCATCAGACAGTTAATTTACAAGGTCAGAGATCTGACTCAGTACAATCTGCTGTGATGTCACCTATACAGGCCAATAGTGAACATTTATTGAATTGTCGCGTTGATAACCAGAGCACCTGTTTATTCAAAATATTGCCAGTCAGTCTAGTTGGGCCTCGTAAATGTATTACAGTCTACGCGATGTTCGATGAAGGGTCATCTATAACATTGCTTGAAGAAGGTATCGCCAATGAGCTTGGGGTTAAAGGTCGCGTTGTACCACTCACTTTACAATGGTATAACAAAAATGAAATTACTTAAAAGTCTCGAGTAGTTAACTCGGACATTAAAACGGAACGTCAAACCATGCCGTCACAATTAAAGAATGTACACTCGGTAAAGAGTTTAGATTTGCCAATACAAACATTCAATCACAGTCAGTTCAGACATTTTGATAACTTGCCGATAGCAAACTATACTGCTGCTAAGCCATCGTTGCTTATTGGGTTAGATAATTGTCATTTAAGTATCGCCAAGCAAACAATAAGCGCTGGCAACAACGAACCTGTTGCCACTGAAACTCCGTTGGGTTGGGTAGTTTATGGGCCAACTCTATCTAAGGTCAATCCTACAGCACAAGTTTTCCACGTCCGGAAATCGTTCACTAACACATAAATTACAACAATCAGTAGACGAGTACTTTAGTGTAGAAAGTTTCGGAGTGAAGCCACCAGATACGCCTTTGGAATCGACTGAAGACATTCGTGCCAGAGAAATTCTGCGGGTTACAACAAAAAATATAGGAAACCGGTATGAAGTCGGATTGTTGTGGCGTGACGATCACATCAATTTATCACAGAGCTACGAAGTGGCCAAACGTAGACTAATTCACGTCGAAAGCAAAATGTTAAAAGATGAAGCGTATGCCAAATGCTATAAAGCTGAGCTAAATAAATACGTAGACAAAGGTTATGCCAAATTATTGTCCACTGCCGAAGCTCGAGAGCAAGGGCCAACTATTTGGTATCTGCCACATTTTGGGGTAGTACACCCGCATAAACCACATAAGTTACGTATCGTATTCGATGCAGCTGCCGCCGTTGCTAATATTATTTAAATTCTGTTTTGCTAAAAGGACCGGAACGGGCGCAGCCATTAATGACCATAATGTTTAAGTTTCGTCAACGCATGATTGCTGTTGCGGGTGACATAGAGGAAATGTTCTCAGAGGTTAAGATAAGACTTGCTGACGTACCTGCGCAACGATTCCTATGGAGGGATAGGAATCAGTCAAATGACATTGAGACATATCGATGATGATGCGATGGTGCCGCATGTTCGCCATGTGCTGCAGAGTACATTAAGAATTTTAACGCCGCTCAGTTTAATGGAGTTATGCCAAGGGGTGCCAAAGCTGTTATCGAGAATACTTACGTAGACGATCTCGTAATCTGTTTCGATAACGTTATTGAAGCTAGGGAAGTAGTTAAGGAAGCTATAGCTATAAACGCCGCCTCCGGATTCCGTTTAAGGAACTTTGTATCAAATTGTAAGAGGTTACAATACCAGCTAAATAACAGTGTCGCCGCATCGTTAGATATTACAAATATGGACCGTCAACCCAAAACCGATAAAATTTTGGGCATGTATTGGAACTCAAATAATGACGTGTTGGAATTTCAGTTTAAATTACACAAGATACCGCGAGAAGTCATCGATTGTAAAAGACCACCAACAAAGAGGGAGCTTTTGGGGTTAGTCATGGCCATTTACGACCCATTTGGTCTATTGGCTAACGTCACCATAACGGCCAAATTGATACTTCAAGCCACGTGGAAACAACCGATCGATTGGGATGATCCATTGCCTTGTGAACTAGAGTCGCAGTGGATAATGTGGTGGAAAGCATTTCAGGACATCAAGCACTTCGCGGTACCAAGATGTATTTCGCCAACTTACACAACTGCAGAAAACTTGGAATTGCATGTCTTCGTTGACGCAAGTGATACTGCCTATGCCGCCGTGGGATATCTGCAAATGAAACGAGCACAAGAGGTAAATGTCGCCTTTATAGCAGCGAAAACTAGGTGCGCTCCAAAGAGAGAAACAACTGTTCCGCGCTTGGAGCTTCAAGCCGCCGTCTTGGGAAGCCGACTTAAAACATTAGTAGAAGAATGTCTCGATCGAACTGTCGTTTACACGTTTTGGAGTGACTCAAAAATGGTTCTTCTGTGGATTCGGTCTACGAAACGTGAGTTTAAGCAGTTCGTCGCTAGTCGAATTTCGGAGGTTCTATCAGTAACCCAGATTTTCTGTATGACAACGAGAACACATGGCCCATGGAGCCACCAAATTAGTATTCCAATCTCTGCGCGTCTGAAGAGCATAATAAGAAGACTTTGCTTATAATCTACAATAGCGACATAATAGATGTCACAAAATATTCCTCTTTTATAAAATTACAGTGCGTTATGGCTTGGGCTTTACGCTTTGTAAATAACTTAAAATTAAGGTCACGTCTGCTTGGAGTTGCAGCCGAAAGAGTTATCATTCGCTGAACATTTTATCCGTCGTCGGGCTCAGCTCCAGTTCTTTGAAGAAGAAATCATTGCCTTGAAACTAAACAGTGCCTTCCCAAATCTAGTCAACTGTATCAGCTAACACCAAAGTTAGATGCGAGTGGAGTGCTGCGTGTTAATGGGCGAATCGATGCCGCCTACTGCCTTCCTGAGTCAGCTCGTTGTCCAATCATTCTTCCTCGTCATCATCAGCTATCAGCATTGGTGATGGACTATTATCACAAAAAGAATCATCACCAGAGCAATAAATTAATAATCAATGAGGTGCGTCAGCGGTAGAGCTGCAAAACTATCGATTGTACTATCGGTACTATCGGTAGTATCGATAGTTTTATTTTTGGAAAAACATCGATTATTTTCTGGCGATAGTCGATAGTTTCGATAGTGCCGGTGCATGAAATTTTGTGATATTTTCTTAAATAAGTGACGATGTAAATAATAATAATAATAATAATAATAATATATTTATTCTTTCTTCTTACAAAATCAACATATAAGTACATTAGTAACTTAAAATACTTAGTATCGCTAAACTAATGTAAGAAAAAGTAAGGCATTCCTTAAAAACATTAAGTTTTTGTATTGGATGCCATCTCAAAAGATAAAAATTATGGAAATGAAGAGAGTGTGTATGGGGTGAAGATATATAACCAACAGTGATAACGTTAAGATAATTTTATAGAAAAAATAATATTAATAATATTTAACAACAATTGCATATATTTAAATTTTAAAGTTTTTAAGTCGCAGAACTCAGGAAACTTTTGATATCGTCGTGTGAAAGCTCTAAAAGAAACAATTTTACTTTTGATAAAAATTTAGGCAAATTTCTAATAGCACGAATATACGCAGGTAACGCATTGAAAGCTTTACAAGAAACAATAGTGTAGAAGTTTTTGAAGTGTGTAGTACGAGAAATTTGAACAGCCACAAAGCCGTGCAAGTTTTTCCGCAAGTTATAAGTGTCAGAGACTTGGCTGTGTAAATAGCCACAGCGAATGAAAAATATCTTTAAACATTTGTAGAAGTACAGATGTTTTATAGGCAGAATTCCCAGAACACTAAATAGCTCCATGGTGTGGTGCAAACGATTTACATTACATATTTTTCTTATGATGCATTTCTGTATTGTTAAAAGTTGCTGGATTTTATTGAAAGATGCACCGCCCCAGCAGGTTATGCCATATTGAAGCTTAGAGTGAACCAAGGTGTAGTAGAGAGTCTTAAGCGTAGAGTTAGAACAAATCTTTCGTAGACCATAAAAATATCGAACAGTAGACCGCAAGTAGGATTTCAAACGAGAAATGTGCGTAGACCAACTTAAGGTTTGGTCGACAGAAACACCAAGGTATTGAAAGTCGCTTACTTTTTCAATTAAAAAGCACTCAGGACAACAGTCTGTTTCAGAATTAAAAGATTTAGTGGAGCACAAGAAACTATTCAGTTCAAAGCGCTTGCAGTTAGAGGCATGAAATACAATGTCAATATCGGGTGAGATTTTTGGAATTAGACTGAAATACATGATCTTGGTTTTTTTACTGACAATAAGCTTATGAGCAGAAAACCACCCCCGGAGCAAATGTACGTCCTTATTGACTCCTGCTATAAGATCCAAATAGTTAATAAATAGTTTTGAATAAGGAAGCGCCTCGCTTGGATACGTTTCGAAGTGTGTTAATAGAGGCAGAGAGTATCATTAACAGCCGACCACTGACCGACATACCACTTTCACCTGATAGTCCGGAGCCTTTGACACCCAATCACTTGTTACTAGGGTGCATGAATTCAACTCAAACGCCGTCTGATTCTGAAGAGAGAGTCGGTTTGCGCAAGCAATGGAAAATAGCGCAGAACTTAAAATACCGTTTTTGGAAACGGTGGGTCAAGGAGTATTTGCCGCAACTTCTGAGGCGGCCGAAATGGCGAACAGAGGTGCAACCGTTAAAGCCGGGCCAGTTGGTAATTGTATGCGCGAGTATACAGTATACGCACAACACATGGCATTATACGACGTCCGTCATCGAAGCTAGCCGCTCTTGAGTTGTGAATCCCAAGGATTCACCGGGGTGCGGGATGTCAGCAAAACAGTACAACCACATGGTAACTCTTCGTCACAATACAACCACATGGCAACTCTTCGCAACAATACAACGACATGGCAACTCTGCACTGAATGGAACCATTATTTTATTTCGTCTTTGAGTAAGCACCAAATTTGTAACGCGCACTAGCATGCGCTAAAGTGTCAATTAAATTAGTTAAATAAAGTTTGAAGTTTTGCCGCAAAGGCATTTTTAAACTGTTTCTTTTTATTCATTTGTCGAAACACAAATATAAATGTGCTTTCCAATGTTGAATTTCCATCAACACCACAGCACGCGATTTGTACGAATAAATACCCTGCAGAAAATCTGACTAGCTCAGAACTAGCATAGAACTAGACCTTTTGCCGACAGTACTAGTTACAGCTCAATACCCAAGCAATGCTTTCAACTGTCCAGCTTTACACGGCGATGTCATTGGCGGTGGCAATTGTCGCCCAGTGCAATATTTTGCAATTAGTTTTTAACCGGTTACGTTTTGGATAGTTTTTTGGATATTTTTTCGTTTTTTTCTTTTTTTTTTACAGATTCCATTTCTGTTACATATTTTATTAAAAAAAAATATTGTAAGCTTCACGCAACAATTTAAATTCATTAAATATGAAAACTCAACAACTGCCTCCACCGCGTTTTGAACTCGCGACCAACGATGCTTTAGTCGGAGGTCTTCTCGCGGAGCTACTTTCGCATTGTACGAGTAGTGAGCATTTTCACATTTACACCGCAAGTTTCAACTGTCCCGCTCTGCATCCGTTTTGCATTAGTTCAGAGATAGTTCTGATATAACATATGTTCAGAACTAGCGCTTTGTCAGACTGTCTTTAAAATTTACTGCAGGGCATGTACTATGTATGTATGTGTGTGTGTCACCGCTCTGCATGCTTGGTACACTACATATACATACTCAGATGTGAACATTCAAATACGTGCGTGTTAAATTTTTATATGAAAATATTTATATATAAATACGCCACAAGAAAATTTTGCAATCCCTGTCCTGAAGGCACCGTTCGCTCGATTTCAATAAAACATACACGCATTTAAAGGATATAACTTCCTCTAATCCAGAAATGTTAATCCCGATACATAGGGGTCGTGGCATCTGACATATAGACTAAAATGTGAAAACCACTATATCTCTAAAGCCAATTATGCTGGGGAACTGAAACTTAGCACAGATGCATAGATTGCAAATACCTTACTTTCGGAGAAAAGTGGTAGATTTTGGAAAAGGGGGCGTGGCATCTCCCTTACAAACTGAAACTCTCCTACCGCTTTTCTCTGCAACCACTTACGCTAACGTCCTGAAATTCGACGCAGCCACATATGCTATCAGTACCGTACTTACGGCGAAAAGTGGTAGATTTTGGAAAAGGGGGCGTGGCACCTCCCATACAAACGGAAATTCTCCTATCGCTTTTCTCTGCAACCGCTTACGCTAACGTCCTGAAATTTGACGCAGCCACCTATGCTATCAATACCGTACTTACGGCGAAAAGTGGTAGAATTTGGAAAAGCTGGCGTGGCACCTCCCATACAAACTGAAATTCTCCTATCGCTTTTCTCTGCAACGGCTTACGCTAACATCCTGAAATTTGACGCAGCCACATATGCTATCAATACCGTACTTACGGCGAAAAGTGGTAGATTTTGGAAAAGGGGGCGTGGCACCCCCATACAAACTGAATTTCTCTAATCATTTTTCTCTGCAACCGCGTATGCTAACGTCCGGAAATTTGACACAGCCACATATGCTATCAATACCGTACCTACTGCGAAAATTGGTAGATTTTGGAAAAGGGGTGTGGCACCTTCCATTCAAACAAAAATCTAATATCGCTTATCTCTGAAACTGCTCATGCTAACGTCCTTAAATTTGACACAGCAACATGTGTTATCATTACCGAACTTGACCGAAAAGTGATGTGTACTCGGAAGGGGGATGAGGCACCTCGCATACAAAATTCAATTTCCATATCGCCTATATCTGGGAGCACGTATGATAAGATAATGGAATTTGATACACCTACATATATATACATACAAAATGGCAAGAAGCATTCAATTGGAACCATTTTCTACCAGATTTCGGAAACGCATTGAATGATTGTTATTTTGTGTAATGATTTTTGAAAGGATCAGTGTGTTTGTCTTCCGTTAGGTGGCGCAGGGATTGAGGGTAGAGACGGGCATGGGACTTAATATTTACTCCCGAGCCCGCCCATCCCTAAATTAAATTTTTAACTTCCGAACCCGCTCAACCCGATGTTTTTCATAAATATACCGCGGGCCCGGGGTCCCCGAGATCTATCTCTAAAAACTTGCGCATGTCTTTCAAATTAATTTTAAATAAAAAAAAAAGTTTGAAAGATCTGGCATCCTCCGATTATTTTATTTGCTGCGCTGTTCGTTTTCGTCTCAATAAAACATAAAAAGTACATATTTCATAAATATTTTTTAAGGAAGATTTTCTTTGCTGAGGTTGCGGTTTTATCGGGAGAATCTGGAAAGGATTTTGGTCCCGTTCCGTCCCGATATCCCGTGCCCATCTCTAATTGAGAGCTATCCATAAAATGTATGGTCAGATTTGCTTCATCTTTAGAACACATAATAGCAACATAAAATATTGGGCTTTAGGCCCAATCTTGACATAAAGCCGTATAAAACCGCCGTTAGAGAAGGAATTATTATATTTTGTTTTACACCTGAGTCAAACCACGCCAACTGTGTCAATGAATTTTCATTGATTTTCTGGAAAGTGAAGACAATTGTGGGAATCTGTAGGTAATTATAGAACAAAAATACACTTTGGACGGTTTTTCGAAATTACTCGCGACCCCTGAAGCTTTTCCCTTTACAATAGAAAGATTTGCAGAATAAAATTTGCAAAACAATTAATTCTTTAATAACAATAATTTAAACAATTGCAATTATTTAGATCTTCTAGGCCTGCGATTGCAGTGAAATTTTGGCACAATATACTCTAAACTCTTGTTTTTAATTTCCAAAAAGAAAAAATTGGTCTTTCCAATTTTGACAGTCGCTATCGATTTTTTTCTCACCTTTAAGCCTTGAGTAAATAGCTATTTTCATATAAGCTTGTGTGAGTGATAGAATTTGTATGTTATTTAATGAATACGTACATTATTTAACGTATAACTTGAAACATCAATGTTTATTTACAACTTATGAATATAATACTCAAAGCTTAAAGGTGAGAAAAAAATCGATAGCGACTGTCAAAATTGGAAAGACCATTTTTTTCTTTTTGGAAATTAAAAACAAGAGTTTAGAGTATATTGTGCCAAAATTTCACTGCAATCGCAGGCCTAGAAGATCTAAATAATTGCAATTGTTTAAATTATTGTTATTAAAGAATTAATTGTTTTGCAAATTTTATTCTGCAAATCTTTCTATTGTAAAGGGAAAAGCTTCAGCAACTCTCAAAAAAAAAATCATCGAATTTCATCGAGTGGGTCGTGAGTTACGAATTTTTCTCTCAAAAATTGCATTATTCTTACAATACCAAAAAAACAAAAACGAAGTGCAATTTCGAAAAACCGTCCAAAGTGTATTTTTGTTCTATAATTATCTACAGATTCCCACAATTGTCTTCACTTTCCAGAAAATCAATGAAAATTCATTGACCCAGTTGGCGTGGTTTGACTCACCTTCGAGGTACTTAACCTCCTGATGAAAAGAAAGAGGAGTTTATGCACATGTTAGAAATTTAATTTTAACCTTTCAAGGAGCTCCTCGGATCAATATAATTGAGGTTCCTTTCTCGGCATAATTTCGTAAGCTACCAACAAATTTGGTTTTCAGTTTTCCTATAAATACGCTATAAATTTTGGTGGTAGACTTCAAAATTGTCATTCGCTTAAAGGAGTCAATATTGGTGATAAGAAAAAATTTAAAAGTGTTTTTTGAAAAATGTCGAATTTCGACAACTGGGCGATACTAGTTATTTTTAAATACGGACATTTTTTTACGAAAATCAAATATAAAGTATTCATTTTTACTATGCATTATTTCCCTCAGTGTATGAATGTGGTCACACGCCGTATGAGTTTTCCTATAAAATAAGCACAAGCTCTGAAGAAATGAATGAAAGCGATATTTCCTTACTAATATTATAAGTGCGAAAGTGAGTTTATTTGTTTGTTACGCTCATCATAAAATTTTGCACACCGGCCTCATTTAGCCCAACTTAAAATATAGGGCAGCCTTTATCTCGATTAGACAAGGGGCGTGGCACCTCCCATACAAATAGGACTTTTCATACAGCATATCTCTGAAAGTATGGGCGACTTCCAAGTTGCATGTTGCTTTGTATTTATGCGAAATATATAAACAATGGCCCTTATTATGAGTTGCATTCGATCTTCGACTGTGGTCGAAAATGCTGATCGAACGAGTTTTCATTTGGTATTTTGACGCTCATTCGATGAACAATATCGCTATTGTGAATTTCGCTCGTTTCGGTTGCTCACAATAGTATATATTTGACCGCTGAGAAGCTTTGTTTACAAATTGAACAAACTAGTGTGCTTATATGTATGTAAATTTGTGCAAATTAAAATTAAGTAAAAAAGAAAGCGAGTTTATGAAAACTTGGTAAAAATTAGTACAATGGAGTTATGGTTCGACGATTCATCAGAGGATGAGAGCTTAGTGGAACTGGCCAGGAGTAGAAAACCTTTAAGAGAGTGTAGCTTTTCGAATATATTTTGACAATATTTAGATTTATTAAAAACTTCCAACTGTCTAATATTTTATTACTATCAACAGTTCTGCGATTTCGCGCTCAGATATCATGCCAACTGAGAATTGGGATTTTCTTTCATAAGTTAACCCAACCTTTCGAGCTGCTGTTCAGTATTTACTACCTTAGACCTGCATGAAATTAATAAAAATTGTTTAAAATTAGTGGCTAGCCGCCAAAAAGTAAAAAAACAAACGCAAAATTGTACCAAAAATTGTTGTTGCCAGATTCCGAAGCGGAGAAAGGAGTACATTTCTTTTTTTCGATAGAAAAAGAAGCAGTACAAACAAAAAGGGGTA
Source organism: Rhagoletis zephyria (assembly GCF_001687245.7). Taxonomy (NCBI): domain Eukaryota; kingdom Metazoa; phylum Arthropoda; class Insecta; order Diptera; family Tephritidae; genus Rhagoletis; species Rhagoletis zephyria. Next base: position 334,955 of record NW_016157230.1, read on the forward strand.
CAGTTTTTGGTGTAATTTATTGTTACAAATTACCAAAAAGTAAATATGTATATCGTTGGCTTACAGCCGCACTCAGAAACGTTCCTTAAATTAGCTCTAACGGGCACTTAACTAATGATCGTTAAATCTGTTAATTAATGTTTCCTCTGAGTTAAAAATTATGAAATTAAAAATTTTGTATGACCCCATTTGCGGCCCCGTCATTTTTGTGGCATCACTCACTTTTTTCGTTCAGTTTGAAATAAAATATAAAAAATAAGTATTTATATCATTTTGTGCGCACTGGCTCAACAGACCCAATGGCTGAGTGAGCAGAGCACTGGTGTGCCATTCGAGAGATCCGAGTTCGAGTCCTAGGGTAGGAAAATTTTATTTTTTATTTATTTATTTTTTCTTGTTTAATTTTTATAAACTATTTTTATTGGATTTGTTTTTGCTTTTTTGATCTAATTTTCTTTTGGTTTATAGATTTGATTATTTTAAAAAGGAAAAAAAAATTTTTTTATTTTAATTAAATTGTCTGCTAAAAGACAAACAAGACCAATAACAGGCCAATTCTGGCATCTGTCTTTCAAAAAAAGAGAAAAAAGTCTTGATATTTCGGCAACTATCTTGAAAGTCCTTTTCTGTATTTCGAATAACTATTTGAAAGATGTGCTAATAGTGTTATTATATTTATCGTTTAGCAATAAGTTTTCTGAAAACTAAACGAAATGAAAAAAATATTTTTTTAAAAGGGGAAAAATTAAAAATTTGAGAAACTGAAAGTGAAAGCAAAAAGATGAATCAAGAAAGTTTCCAAACGTTAAATAAAATAAAAAATATGAGTTTTTTAAGAAATGAAACTTAAAAAAAAAGTGTATTAAACAAAGTTCATTGCCGAGGATTGAACTCGGATCTCTTGAATGGCACGAAAGTGCTCTGCTCACTGGGCCATTGCCACTGTTACAGCAACGTTATCGAAAATGAGATTTATTGAAAACAAACAAAAAATTTCAAAATCATTCGTTAAAAACGTTAAGTAAAGGTTTTTGTTTACTTAACTTTAATGTTCATTAAATGCCGTTAACGAATCATTAACTGACTATGAGAGGGAATTTTTTGAAATCGGTACTGAGGGACACCTTAAGTAATCATTAAACGATTCTGAGTGCGGCTGTTAGTGTGCAAATGTGCTAACTAAATTTTTTTAATTTTTCACGAGGGACAAAAAACCTTCTAACTTTTTTGTTGTTAATATTTTCCTAATCTGTAAATGCAGTTTTCTTCGTTAGTTCATCTTGTTTCAGTACCAATAATCGGCCAGTTTCAAAATAAAGCTGTTGCAGACTTATAGGCTCGTTTGGGACTTACCACATTTTCTCTTTATGATTTTGTTCTTTAAATGGGGACGTAGCACATCTTCTATCAACCTGTTTCTTCATTTATATTTTTTTTTTGTTAAACGATTTAGTTGTTTATTTTAAATATATTTTATTGTTTCAAAATGAATAACCTAATGCAGTCTTATTTCATTGCTGATAACAAAAATAACTAGTTTAAGTTATTAAAAAAGTAATTAAAAACAAGTAAATAAGTATAAGTTTAGGCGAAACCGAACTTTATATACCCGGCGCAGGTATCAAATATTGTCGCTTCAACTTTCTCTAAACTACATTTACATGATAAGCAGGGGTGTTTTTCCCGATTTCAAACGTTTTCGATAATATGCTAATGATATAATTTGGTAGAAATCGATAAAGTGGTTACCGAGATACACCTTTGCAGTCATAATGTGGGCGGTGCCATGGCCAATTCCTAAAAGTCTATAGCAGTCTTATTTCTGTGGTCATAAGCATAACCGCCTAAGTCGGAAAGAATTGAGCTATATACGCCATCATATTCTGCAACTCCTATTCCATGTGTATATGAAATCCCCATCTTGCCAGCTAGGCTATTTAAAAAGTTATAGACGAACATAAGGATAACATTACAATCCAAATGCTTAAAACGTTTTTTCTCGAATTCAGGTTTTTCGACTTAGGCGGTTATTGCTTATGACCACAGAATTGTTAAGAGAGTTTTCGTATTTATGAAATTTACCGTTAGATATCTATACTAATATATATTTTGAATGCCGTTTTTTCTGTTCGTAAAGCTCGAGCTGCACCGATTTTTTTGAAATTTCGGTTATAGGTTCTGGATGGGCTTCTCATTGTCTTAGGCAAACAAAAGTTTAAATACTTCCCTAAAAATGGAACTGCAGGACTTTAAAAATCCTATGAATCTAACATACATGCCCTCATAACAGCGCTGAGAGCACCCTCTGCTGTTAATTCGTACGGAATACAGCGCAAAGCATATATGTACATATACATAGGTGCTAATGTTAACGTTAATGTTGATTCTTATGTTAAAATAAAAAAAAAACTATGTATGTACAGTTCATGGAGAAATAATGTAGGCAGTTGTTATCATATTTTTAAGCATAAGATAAGTGAAATCTGTAAAGAAGAAATACCTGCGCTTAGAAAGACTAGTTATAGAATACCATGGCATACTTAAGAGCTGCGAAAACTTAAAAACTTGAGAAACAAATATTTTAAAAAGTTTAAGCTATCTAATTCCGTTGCTCATAAAGATAAATATTTGTATTATTCAAAGGAACTCAAATCTTTGGAAAGGAATTTAAAGCGAAATTATATTCTTAAGTTCGAGTCGGACATAAAGTCAAGTCCTAGTTCTTTCTGGCGATATGTCAAATCAAGGAAATCATGTTCAAGTATTCCTTCTGTTGTCTACTACAACGAAACTCAAGCACAATCTTCTCTAGAAGCAGCCAATCTGTTTGCCGATTTCTTCTGCTCTAATTTTGAAGTTGATGCGGATTTGCCTTGTGAAATTGAACTCGATATAAATTCCCCAGTCAATCTTGGTTCGCTAACCTTAACGCTGGCTGATGTTGAAGATGGAATACGGCAACTCCAAGCATCCACAAAAGCTGATGTAGATGGGCTATCTTCGTATATTTTTAAAAATTGCTCTGCACTTGCCTATCCAGTTTTTTTAATGTTCAAAAAATCACTTGAACGAGGTGATTTCATAGATGCCTGGAAAGTAACTTCTATTAATCCAGTATTTAAAAGTGGCAATAAGAATAACATTACCAATTATAGACCAATTTCTAAATTATCCACGGTCTCAAAATTATTTGAACTTATTGTGAAAGAAAAAATTTATTTTTCAGTCAATCGCCTAATCTCCGTTGATCAGCATGGTTTCATGAAAGGTAGATCAACTGTCTCTAACCTTGCAGTGTTTTCTGAATATTGTATGTCTGCTTTCCAAAACCGTGTTCAAGTAGATGCTGTGTACACAGACTTCTCAAAAGCATTTGACAGGGTTAGCCACACAATTTTAATTTCCAAATTGAGGGCTTTAGGATTTTATTCCACCCTTTTAAAATGGTTTAAATCCTATCTCTCCTCTCGGAAATGTGTTGTTAATGTTGATGGTGTGTCATCAGCCTCTTTCATTGCGTCCTCTGGTGTTCCCCAGGGAAGTATACTGGGTCCTCTAATCTTTATAATTTTTGTTAATGACATTTCTAGTTGCTTTAACTACTGTAACTTTCTTTTGTATGCTGATGATTTAAAGATATACTCAGCGATTGCGAGTTATTCGGACTCTGTAAATCTTCAATCTGATTTAGATAACGTCGATGCTTGGTGCAAAATAAATAAGTTAAGATTAAATATAAGCAAGTGTTTCCATGTCTCTTATTCTAAATTTCGTTCTTCAATTCCTACCTCCTATCACATTGATGGGTATAGGTTATTCAATCCGAGTGAAATTGTTGATCTTGGGGTGGTTTTCGACTATAGATTCCCCTTTCAAAGTCATTTAAACTACACTATTGCAAAGTCGTATGCTGTACTGGCTTTTATTCGACGTTTCAGCTCAGACTTTACTGATCCCTATACTCTAAATGTGTAATATACTTCGTTTGTGCGTTCTAAGCTAGAATTTGCTGCTTTTATATGGATACCATATTATGCATGTCATATTAGTAGGCTCGAGCGTGTCCAAAAAGTCTTTATCCGCTATGCTTTACGTTCTCTGAAATTTTCTGAGCCAATTCCATCTTACAGAGGTCGGTGCATGCTCATTAACCTAAAATCGTTGGAAAGTAGAAGGACTATTCTCTCTCTCACTTTCGTTTATGATCTAATAAATAAATCGACTCCCCATCTCTACTCGCAAAAATTTATTTCAATATTCCGCAGCGGAGTCTGCGGAATCATAATTTTTTCTGGTTGGGCAAGGTCAAAACAAATTATGCTTGTAATGCTCCGATTCTGAGAATTTAATTCGCTTTCAACTCTCAATGGTCTTGACTTTTCTTACAAAAATACTATTTTAAAATGTTATTAAATGAATTATTTAATTAGTCTTAAGTGCTCTCTAATTTTCTTTCTTTGTAATCTGTAAGAATTGTTACACTTTTCTAGATTAAAACGAATAAATAAATAAATAAATTATGTATGTAGAGTCGTTTATGTTGCCACAAGTAGCAACTAACATTGCTGTTAGCACTTATACGGTAGACAAACGGGCTCGATTATTTGCATAACCGCCTTTATTTGCTTTGACTCATGCATTTTCCTCTTTAATATGCGCATAAGAAGCCGAACAAATGCACGAAATTTTTGGGAATTAACTCGGATCCGGGCAGTTTTCGTTGACAACACTGGTCAGCTGTTGTCTTTTCTACAAGTAAGCAAACAAAGCGCGCGTGTTCCGCGTCCGCAGTAGCCGAGTGGTAAGAGTTACAGGCAGTGTTGCCAGAACTTTTTGGGCCGACCGGCTAGATTAGCAAAAAAAAGCGGCTAAAAACGGCTAAAATGTTTTAGTGAAAATTCACATGCTTTATTTAAATAAATCGCAAGAAACGAAAGACTAGTTAACACCATTAATTTATATCGAGTGTATATTCCTCATCATCAAATGAATCACTATTGTATATATCACCTGAATTCATTAATTTTAAGAGATCGTCATCTACAGTAAAATTATGGCAGCATTTTTCTTCACGTTTTAAACCGTATCTTATATATAAAATAGCGTTTAACGTTTTAACGCACATTGGATTTCTTTGCTTAG
>NW_016157230.1:340121-345092 GCF_001687245.7 Rhagoletis zephyria
AAATGAAAATTTAATTGGCCGTGGGACTCGAACCCACGACCTTGCGGCTCGTTTATCCGCATAACTGCCGTCTGTGAGGTCAAAATTATTATGCGCATATGTATGCCAGATTATATGCATAAGCTTTGCCGTCTGTCACAGCTTTTACATTTGTATATGCTTAATTATGTACATATGTGGGTATAAAATTACGCATAAAAACCGTGCTGCTATGTTTTTTTGTGCGAAAGTGAGCGCAATAATAAAACCAGCAACTCGTATCCGCCTATCTATGTACATCGCAAAGCTCGAGAACGGCCGAACCGATTTTTTTGAAATTTCGGACACCTGCTGCAGACTTTCTAAGGATGGTTATAGACTGAAAAATATTTAGATATACATAGATCCCATACAAACCGAGTTTTTCAAACTGCATATCTCTGGAAGTATTCATGGCAAAGTACTGCAACTTGGTATGGGGATATATGAAATCAGTGGCATACTCATGGAGAACAATTGGAGCTTTCGGAAAAAAGGGCGTGGCACCTCCCATACAAACCGAATTTTTCATACTACATATCTCTGGAAGTTCATGAAAAGTGAATGAATCGCATACTCATGGGGAAAATTGGGGGTTACTTGTCATGTAAAATTTTCTGCTGAATCTGAATATGTTGTCAAAATATAGTAAACTGCAAGTTTTTGAGATATAGCCAAATTTCAACTGTATATTTACTTTTATATAACTGGCGGATATCAAATTTCTTTCTACAGTAGTGAAGTACATTAAATTTACTATCTCCTGTATGAACAATATTTTCCAAACGGATTAGTAGTTTAGGAGCTAATAACACAGAGCTAATAACACAAAATAAGACCGATCTCCTTACCCAGAAACCAGACTAGATATTACAATTTTAAGTTTACGGATTTTCCAATTTTTCTATATCTTGAAAATCATGTAAGTAACATAGCCGCCATGTGTACTATCCGCAGCATTGGAAAATCCGTAAACTTAAAATTATAATATCTCAGCGAAGCAAAAAGATATTTGAGCAAACTTCCATTTCAAAGAGAAAGACTTGTACTTTAACACCTTTTTTGTATTTTTTTGAGAAAAATTACTCTGGCTTGCATACACAACTTCAAAAATGGGCAAAAACCGCATTTTTTGCACTTATAGGTTAGAATATCTCAAAATCCTGATATGATAGAGCAATTCTGTGGCCAGATTTGAATTCAGCGCACCGAAAACCTTCGGGAAAGTATAGTCTGGTTTCTGGGTAAAAATTTTGTCGGCCTGTGTAATTGATTCATCGACAATTTTGCATAGTTAAAAAAATAATAATAATAATAATAAAGTTACTTTCTGTAAAAATATCAACATGAAAGAACCTGTTAACTTTTGGATTCTTGCATGTCGAAGCATAATTCTTCATTAATACAATAAGGCCCTACTCATCTAAATTGAATAATAAACATAGAAGTTATGAGCACTTAGGTAGAGATACTTACAAAAAGTTTCTATACAAATTTATGATTTGCATATGTTGCTCTTTGGCAACGTAAAAGGGTGTGTTTAAGTATAATTAAATAAGTAAAGCAAATTTTTAAGGTAATACAAATTATTCCGAGCTCATTCAAAAATGAGAAAATATAGTGGACTGTATATTAAATGGAAAATAATAACTTGTCTAGTCAACGAATCGATCGCGAGTTCCCCATATAGCGGTGTACCGCAAAATAAAAATTGCCTCTCTCTGCGCATATCGTCCTAGGCCGATTTTTTGCTTTCACGCCTTCATGCCGAAAAAGCCACAAAACTTGATTTTTGACTGCGGCCAATTTTTGCGAAATTTTCATCTCAGACGTTTATGATTCGATTGATTTGAAATTTGTATACAATAAACGAGATTCTATTCTGAAGAAGATGAGTCTAACTGCACTTCTTAATACTTATTTAAAACGAAATGGCGGATATTTTAACATTTTAATAAAAATTAAGGAGGTGGTTTTTACAAATGCAAAAGTTGTGTTATGAAGTTTAAAATTTTTGTTTTGTTTTAATGCAGCATTAAAGACAAATATATACGGACATTTTTGGGAAAGTTTCAGGTTTAGACAACAAGTAGTTCTAAAGTTATAACAATATTATGGTGACACCCACAAGCGGGCGCTCGCCTCTAGATGACAAATCTTTTTACATAGCACTTGTACAAATAATTTTGGAAGTAATATTAAGTGAAATGTTGAAATTCATAAATTTATCAGTGTAATATAACTTATTAAAGCTCTACATACCTACATATGTATGCATATATGTATATAATTACTCACATAGTCAAAATAGTTATTCCTACAGTGATTGTTTTACAATATTCGCAATATTTTTAAATTTTCGTTAATTTTTCCCGAAAATACTGTTCATATTTTAATAAAAACCATATAAATAACATTTTCAAATTTTTTGCAAAACTTAAAAAAATATACAAATTTTCATCAAAATTTTGAATGACAGTGTTTAGAAAAAATTCAGTATGCAGAGTTGTAGCTCATTCAATCTCAGTTAATAAATCGAAAGCTTCAAGTCGCTTTAAATTACCTTTGATTTTTTAGAATTTGTCTCTCAAGGGTGTTACATATTTTCTTCCACGAGCAAAATGTAGGTTTGCATGGAAGAAAACGTTCAACACCATTGAGAAAAAAAATCTCAAAAATCAACCCAATTTTTCTCTAAACATTCTGAGTCAAAATTTTGAATTATGAATGAAAATTTATAGAATTTTTTAAGTTTTGCAAAAAGTTTTAAAATTTAATTCGTATTGTTTTGTTAAAATATGAACTATATTTTCGTGAAAAACTACCGAATAATCATTATTAAAAACATTGCGAATATTGAGAAACAATCACTGTACGAATAACTATTTTGACTATGTATGCAGTTATATGCATATTTACTATGTATGTATGTATTGTGAGAGTGGAGATTTATGCGGCGAACATTTGGGCAACATCCCTTTCCGGTAGCCATCGGAAATAAATAAATCGGTATGTGTGTCCATATTAAAATCTGTAGTTAACTTTGAGGTTTGGGCGTAAGCGAGGCGGCGGAAATGTATGCAAGGCATGTTGTTAACATAATTTCGAAGTTATGTACAGTGGGAACAGATGATAACAGAATTTTTTTTATTAAAGTCTATATATTTAATATCTTTTGTTTTCTTTAACTTAAATTTAGTTTTGGTTTACCAAAAGAAGTTTTGAAATATGGCCACGGACATGTACATATTTTACCACGCGTAGTTATTAAACACACGCCCAAACACACATGAATTCTCCCCAGCAGATAAGCTGGGTTTGATAAGCGAGAAGTAAGGGTAATTAAGATTAGGAAATACGGGCTTTCGGTCTCACTCACTCGCTCACCAAAATGCGTTTATGAATTTGAACATTGTATGATAGAGCTTCTTGTTAGAGAGTAACAGCGAAGGTACATATATACAGACATACGTACAAATTTTGATGTATGAAGGTTAGAAATGTAAGACACATGGAAATTGAATTTTGTTATGACGAATAATGTTATCAGACAACTGTCATTTAACATAAACCTGTAAGATTAGTAAGAGAAATACACAAAAAAAAAAAAAGAACATAAAAATAAAGATCTCAAAGAACTAGACAAACATATACAAAAGTACATATTAGTAAAGAGAATTTGTTAGTACATATAAATTGTCACAGACACACATACCGAGATAGGGAGATAAATTGTAACTAGGTTAAAGTTTGAAGTTGAAAATACCTATTAACCAAATTAGTTCAGTAAGTAGTTTTAAGCCAATATGAAATAAAAAGTAAGGATATCAGGCGTTTTAAAGAAATGATGGAGTACATTCATTCAATATTTGCTGCTGAGGCATTGATGGGTATGATTTGGGCTAAAAGAACCAATTATTTTTTCCCCTTTTAGCAGGTTGGGTGGGTAGAGACGGAAGTGCAACAACACCTACTACCGGAAGAAGCCAAACATGGCGATGAGCATGGCGACTTTTGGTTGTGACGTAGTGACGTGATGGTTATTCAGTTTAGTTTTTAATAGGTTCTGGTAATTTAATAATAGGAATGTTTTATTCAACAATCACAAGCAAATAGCTAAATCTTGGTCAAATAAAACGAAATTAGCTTATTTCCTATGTTAGCCTAATTTTGACAGTTGTTTGACTGCAAATAGTGTCAAAGTAAGTTTTTGCCTCTTTCTGATTGGCTGAAGGAGAAAATTTCTGATGCTGAATGGCAATGCCTCTTGTTCAATATACAAGCCAAGATAGCTTTTAATAAGCCAATATAATTATGTTGGGTAAGTCCTCCATACAAAATAAGCTAATAGCTTAAATTTCTGGACAAATAAAACACGGCTAATGTTAACTTTTTTTTCTGATGATTAACCCTCTACGGTCTCAAATAAGGATAAATCCCGCCCCCCCTTCGTCAGTGAAATGAAACTTTTTATTTTTGAATTAATAACACAATACTATTTTACCCTTCCCATTTATAATTTTTTTATTTCAGACTGATGACAAATTATCTTTTAATGAATATATAAAATTATCGGTTGGTGGATTATGTATTTGAATATTTGCGAAATACACTAGGCAATTTTGCTTAGTTCCCCACAGTGTTGGGAAATAATCTAGATTCTATAAAAAAACTGTACTTTTCGACTGTAAATTGTATCGACTTTTTAATTTGCTCATATACATGCATGTATACATAGATTCCCTTCAAGACCAATGCTTTGATGGTATTCACGGGAGAGTTTATGTAGGTAAATTTACATATTTTACACTTTTAACATAAATGTCAAGGCAGATATTTTAAGATACACTTCTTAACAAACAAATTTTTTTAAGTTATTATGAATGGATAAAAGAGACATCTTCTTTGAATTCAGTACTAAAACTTGACATTTCAAGTGCTTATCAAAACTTT
>NW_016157230.1:346858-354958 GCF_001687245.7 Rhagoletis zephyria
TTAACGTCTATATACCCCCTGTACCTGCTGCCCGGCAGGATATCACCCTGACATAGGTGCGCTACTCAGAGGTGAAAGCCGAATGGTAGTAGGTGACTTCGACGCGCACCACGATCTCCGGCAGTCAAGCCTGGCCAATGATTGTAGGGGAAATCTTCTGGCTGAGCAGATAGACGATTCGACATTCTGCACCATGAACGACGACTCCCCCACCAGGATTGTGGGTAGCTGCAGCAGTTCGCCAGACCTCACAATTGCTAGCGCTGGTCTGATCAATAGCATATCATGGCGACCTATGCTAACACTAGCATCAGACCATCTACCCATAATCATCTCGATCAATAAGCCCACCGACTTTGCTCCCGCGGACCACTGAACCTACACCAACTTTAACAAAGCTGATTGGGACGGCTTGGCGGAAGTTACCGAGAGCAGCTTCGCCGCCCTTCCCACACCTACAAACGTACATGCTGGCGATCGCCAGTTCCGCAGGGTAGTCACTGCCGCAGCGGCTCGCTTCATCTCGTCCGGACGTATCGCGGAAGTCCGCCCAAATTTCCCGGCCGAAGCAGCTGTACTAGCAAATGAGCGTGACCACCTACGCCAGGTCGATCCCGGGAACCCTCGTCTGAGGGACCCTAATTTGGAGATTGGGCAACTGGTAAATCAGCACAAGCGGAAAAAGTGGGAGGAGCACTTGAAGGCCTGTAACTTCACATCTGGTGTGAGTAAGCTCTGGTCAACCGTGAGGTCCTTGTCTAACCCAACGAAGCGTGATGACAGAGTGGGAATCTCATTCGAAGGTCGCGCTTCGTCGGACCCGAAGAAATGCGCAACCTGCTTCAGTAGGCAATTCACACTGCATCCTTCGGTAGACAGGGCCAAACGTCGAGTGGCCAGGAGGCTGCACAAGCTGCAAAAAAACAGGGGACCACTTGTTTTCAGTGTTGCCATTTTAGCCGTTTTCCGGCTAGATTTAGCCGGTTGCGATAGCAAACAGCCGGAGAAATTTCGATTTAGCCGGCAGCCGTTTTGCAGAAAAAATTAGCCGTTTTTAGCCGATTTTGCTATTTGCCTTGTTTTCTTAAATTTCAAATATGTATATATGTTTCTATTTTTGACTAAGCGACCCAAAATCTGTTAGAAATGGCTACTAGCCTTATCGTGGAGAAAATTTTCATGTCAGGCAGGGTTGTATGAAATTGGGCCGATTTCGCTTATTTTTATTTTAAACGCAGAAGGGATTTTCTTCATAAAATGTTTGTTATAAATGTCTTAATTTTATGTGTGAAGTTTTATTCGTAAACTTAGAAAATAAGAGATTGTTTCACTGTTAAGACACTTAAGATGCGTTTGTGTTTGGATATAGTGCCAACAAACAGAATAAATATTACATGTAGTTATTGTCTTCCCAGATAGCGCATATTCAATTCTGCCTAAAATACAAAACATCAGTTTTGCCCACTCCCAAAGGTTTAAGGTAAGGGAAAAATTTATATTTTCAAGCACTATGTACACATATAAGTAGTCCGCTTGCAAAGTGCCCTATGTAAATTTTTTTCGATTTTTAGTTTTTGGTGGTTAACGTACCAGTAGTTTCATGTCAATGCAGTGCAAAATCCTTATATATTCTGAAAAAAATTGCATCAAATGTTAGCTACTCTAGCAAAGGTCGCTATAATACTTACTCTATGTATATATACACTTTCAAAAGTCGCTACAATATTTATTGTACGTATTTATACAAGTTCAAAAGTCTCCATCTTCTGATGAACTTAGAAAACTGCAAAAAAACGTGGTAGTTTCAGTGCCTAGTGGAAGACGTCATAAAAAAGAAGCAGACCAACCTTCATGGAAGAGAGAACGCGAAAAGCTTAAAAAAGCTGGCTATATAAAACTTACTGTTTCAAAACTCGCTGTATTTAATTTCCATATATAAAATTTGCAAAAGCTACCATATTGCGCTTTTGATTTTTAATGTTATTAGGCTCTTATTTATCCAAATTTTCAGATAATAAAAAGAAATATACAATTTGGATGTTACTTGTTGTTGTGGACGTTTTTTTTTTAATTTATGGCTTACTATTATAAAATCACATAACGCTGTTTGCAAGCGGACTACTCATACATATGTATTTTTTTAAACAAACTTTTTTGCTGAGAACTTATTTAAATTCCAAAAACCGAATGCCAACTTGAATTAAAGGAACCAACACTGAAGTGAGTCAAAATGAAAATAAAAGAGCACAAATTTCTATGTAAAGCAAAACTCTCTGGGAATCCTACGAGACATCTGCCGGTCATATGACCGGTTATCTAAATGGGAGATATGCAGTCTTTTGGCATCATACTTTACATCAGAATTGAAGGGATTTCTGAAAAATCTGACCAGTACTTTTGTGTAACTGTGATTTTGCATCCCTTGTCAACATATGGCCTCGGTTGATGTTGTTTAAGGTCGTTGTTTTAAAATTAAAATTGAAGGGAAATTTTTACAGCGTGTTTTATGTGTATTGGTTTCTATTTGAGTGTATTGAGAATCGGTCAGTCTGAAAAGGCTTTGTAGGGAAGACAAAAGGTTTGTTCGTCGAAAATCCAGCGAGAATTATCACTCGAAATTTCAGATAGTAAGAAAAAATGCTCCCAAATTCTCTCTCATGTAGAGAAACTTGCAATTTTCTGTACGAACGCAAATTTGCAAGTCTTTCTGCCAGCTAGTGTCCACGGTTGCATTTCAAACAAAAGAAATTTGTATAGAATTTTTAAAATTCTTTCAGAGGGGCAAAAAACAGGATCTACGTGTATATATGTTGTCAGTCCGACTTTCTTCAACATATGTTTCAATTTCTTTGTCGGGTTTACTATATCGACTCTGGTTGAGATTGCATTCCGATTAAGAATACAGTTTTTTTTTTGCCGAGTACCTTTCAAATCATTGGAATTAACTAAATTAATTAAGTAAACAAGTATTAACTTACATTTTTCATTTTAAAATCGCTCTAGTTTGTACATTTTTATTCAAATTATCGTCGACAAAAAATCCAACCATGTGCCACAATCATATGTTTTTTGCAAAATTTTTTCCGGCTCGAATTTTTAACTTCTCTCCAAGAAATAGTCTTTTGACTCGTGATTTATTTAAATAAAACATGTGAAATTTAATTGAAACATTTTAGCCGTTTTAGCCGGTTTTATTTGCCAATTTAGCCGGTTCGTCCAAAAACTTCTGGCAACACTGCTTGTTTTCACCAGCTGTGAAGTGAATGGGGTTATCGGGAAGGCGAAAGCCTCCAAAGCCATTGGACCCGACGGAATCTGTATGTTGATGCTGAAACATTTGGGGCCTACGGGAGTAGCTTACCTAACGGAGGTACTCAACCTGCCTATGGCCACTCCCATCATTCCTGATGTGTGGAAATCAGGGAGAGTGGTCCCACTGCTGAAACCGGGGAAGCCCGCCAACAAAGGATACTCTTATCGCCCGATAACGCTCCTTTCCCCGGTCGCGAAGGCACTTGAGGCCCTGTTACTTCCATACTTCACCTGCCACCTGACCCCAGCGAAGCATCAGCACGGATTCCGTAAAGTGCATAGCACAATAACAGCACTTAACGCCAAAAACACCCAAATAACTCGTGGCCTAAATCGAAACCGCCCTGTGAGAGAACGGTCCTAGTAGCGCTGGACTTGTCAAAGGCGTTTGACACCGTCTGCCATTCCACGCTGACTTCCACGGGACTGAAGCGATGGTCGGCGAATTATATGAGTGGTCGACAGTCGTCAGTAATCATCCGAAATCAAACCTCGAAACCAAGAAGAATTAAACAAGGGATTCCACAAGGTGGTGTTCTCTCTCCCTTATTATTTAACTTCTACATCTCGAAGCTTCCCCAGCCACCTGAGTAAGTTTCCCTGATCTCATACGCTGACGATTGCTCGNAGGCTAGAAGACATCGAAGCCTCCTCACTCCCACAGGGACTGAAGCGATGGTCGGAGAATTATATGAGTGGTCGACAGTCGACAGTCGTCAGTAATCTTCCGAGATCAAACCTCGAAACCAAGAAGAATTAAACAAGGGGTTCCACAAGGTGGTGTTCTCTCCCCCTTATTATTTAACTTCTACATTTCGAAGCTTCCCCAGCCACCTGAGGGAGTTTCCCTGATCTCATACGCTGACGATTGGTCGATTTTGGCGTCCGGGAATGGAATTGATGACCTCTGCTCAAAAGTAAACGACTATCTCTCCAGCCTTTCTCGCTTCTTCACTGCAAGGAGCCTAACACTCCCCAACGAAATCAACGGAGACCCTCTTCACCACTTGGACGAAGGAGGTCAGGCTAGACTTAGGTATACACGTCGATGGCACACCAATACCGGCTGTAAACAACCCGAAAATTGTAAGGGTCACCTTCGGTAGCCTGCTCTCCTACTCCACGCACACAACCGCAGTTGTCAATAAAGTACAGAGCCGCAACAAGGTCCTCAAATCGCTCGCCGGCATCACTTGGGGCAAAGACAAAGAAACGTTGCTGGCAACATACAAGGCAATTGGCCGGCCGGTTCTAAACTGNATCGCTCGCCGGCAACACTTGGGGCAAAGACAAAGAAACGTTGCTGGCAACAAACAAGGCAATTGGCCGGCCGGTTTTAAACTATGCTGCGCCAGTTTGGACGACGGGGACTAATTGGACGCAGTGGACGAAGCTACAGACTTGTCAGAACGCCGCACTCCGGACAGCGACTGGGTGCCTTCTGATGACGCCTGAGCATCACCTACACAGTGAGGCCCAAGTGCTCCCCGTAAGGGAACACAACAAGATGCTCTGTAAGCAGTTTCTTGTGGGGTGTCACAGAAGTGAACACCCCAACAGACCACTGCTNCGAACAAACAAACATACCTTCTATTCGTATACAAGGACGCAGTCCAGCAATACGTAGACACACCACTGGACCCGACTACATACACTCATTCCCACGACAGCCGGTTCTACGTACCGGAATGACTCGGGTTTTACCCGACCAAGGGCTGTTGTTTCGGCGATCTAACCCCGTTTAGGTCGGTGAAGTATCTCAGAAGTTGTTCGTCCATAGGGCTACATTCGCTACGTTTTCTTCTGCTCAGCGCTGGCATCGAGTCAAACCCAGGGCCAGAAACCTACACCTGCTGTGTATGCCAGAGACGACTACACCACAACTACACCTCAGTCAAGTGCAATGCTTGCGAGGGGTGGAGTCACCTCAGAGTCTGCTCATGACTACGGACACATCGGCAGTGGACCACGTCGTTTGGGGCCCCTGCTGCTCAAACAGAGCAGCCTCCACGGCTAACCCCAGTCGACCTGAGCAGTCCCACACAAACACCACAGCACAACAACATAACAACACAATAGACCACACCACAGCCGCGACAGACCACAGAACACACATAACCGCACCACCACCCACACGCGCCGCCAACAACTCTTGGTTCCTCGTACAATCTGCCCAGTATGTCAGACCAGGAAATTCCGTAATGTGACATCAGTCAAGTGCAACACCTGCCTTGGCTGGTGCCACTTTAGGGCATGTTCAGGTCTGCGCACCACGCGAGATGGGACGAGGAACTTCGAGGGCCCGTGTTGCTTAGCGCGGTCGCAAACCTCAACCGCGACGCCACCCACTACCAACACAGGGTGGCAACCACCTCAGCAGCGCACACATCCAATGGCGTCTCGGCCACACACATCTCTCACACCCCGCATTACCACACGTCTCCCGAACCACATGAAGCTCTTTCAATTTAACTGCAACGGGCTTCAGAGCAAGATCGAGGAGATAGCCGTCTTTATGGGAAGGCATGGTATATTGATAGCTGCGATCCAAGGGACGAAGCTGCACAGCAATTCAACATTGTTGAATTATGCCGGGTAATGGTGGTGGTGGTGGCTTAGCGTTCATCACGCACCACACCCTGCAGTATCGTCTTATCGAAGCAGACATCGACCGCAGGGATACCACCCTAGAATGTCAGGGCATTGCTATCCGGTCAGGCGATGTTGAGCTCGAAATATTCAACGTATACATACCCGCTGTCACCTGCTGCCCGGTAGGATATCACCCTGATGTAGGTGCGCTCCTCAGGGGTGAAAACCGAATGGTAGTAGGTGACTTTAATGCGCACCACGATCTTTGGCACTCAAGCCTGTCAAACGATCGTAGGGGAACCGATTTGGCTGAGCAGATAGACGATTCGACATTCTGCGCAATGAACGACGACGCACCCACCAAGATTATGGGCAGCTGCTGCAGCTCTCCAGACATAACAATAGTCAGCGCTGGTCTGATAAACAGCATATCATGGCGACCTATGCTGACTTTGGCATCAGACCATCTGCCCATATTCATCTCGATCGATAAACCAACCGACTTTGCTTCCGCGGAGCACCGAACCTATATCAACTTCTCCAAAGCTGATTGGAAAGGCTTCGCGGAATTTACTGAAAACAGCTTCGCTGCTCTCCCCACACCAACCGACAACCACCTTGGAGAACGTAAGTTCCGCAGGGCTGTCACCGCTGCTGCAGCTCGCTTCGTACCGGCAGGATGCATCATGGACCCACGTCCAAATTTCACTGCCGAAGCGGCTGTTCTAGCCGATGAGCGTGACAGCCTTCGTCAGGCCGATCCCGGAGATCCCCGTATCAGGGATCTCAACGCGGATATTCGGCAACTAGTGAACGTACATAAGCGGAAGAAGTGCGATGAACATCTGAAGACCTGTAACTTCACCTCTGGTGTGAGTAAGCTTTGGTCAACCGTGAGGTCACTGTCCAATCCGACGAAGCACGACGACAGAGTCGAAATTTCTTTCGGCGACCATGTTCGTCGGACCCGGAGCGATGCGCGAGCTACTTTAGCCGGCAGTTCATACTGCATCCTCCGGTGGACAAAACCAAGCGTCGATTGACCAGAAGGCTGCACAAACTGCCAGAAGGCTGCACAAACTGCCCCTTGCTTTCACTTGCGGTGAAGTTCAGGTGGCCATCGGGAAGGCGAAAGCCTCCAAAGCCATGGGTCCCGACGGAATATGCATGCTGATACTCCTGCGGGAGTAGCGTACCTAACGGAGGTCCTCAATCTGTCTATGGCCACTCTCATCATCCCAGACATCTGGAAGTTGGAGATATTGGTCCCACTGCTCAAACCGGGGAAACCTGCCAACAAAGGAGATTCGTATCGGCCGATAACACTCCTTTCCCCGGTAGCGAAGACACTCGAGGCCTTGCTGCTCCCGTATTTCACAAACCACCTGACCCCAGGGAAGCATCAGCATGATTTCCGTAAAGTGCACACTACAACAACAGCACTTAACGCCATAAATACTCAGATAACTCGTGGCCTTAACCGAAACCGTCCCTGTGAGAGAACGATTCTAGTAGAGTGGGACTTGTCAAAGGCGTTTGATACCGCCTGCCATTCCACGCTACTAGAAGATATTGAGGCTTCCTCTCTCCCACAGAGGCTCAAACGGTGGTCGGCAAATTATCTGAGTGGTCGACACTCGTCGGTAATGTTTAGAGACAAATCGAGTAAACTCGGAAAAATAAAACAAGTGGTTCCACAGGGTTGTGTCCTTTCCCCGCTACTGTTTAACTTTTACATTTCAAAGCTCCCTCAACCACCAGAGGGAGTCTCGATTGTCTCTTACGCCGACGATTGCTCGATCATGGCGACTGGGAATGGAATTGATGACCTGTGTTCGAAAGTAAACGGCTATCTCTCCGATCTTTCTCGCTTCTTCACTGCAAAGTGTCTATCCCTCTCCCCCACGAAATCCTCTACGACCTTGTTCACCACCTGGACGAAGGAGGTCAGGCTACCGCTGGGAATTCACGTCGATGATACACCAATTCCGACGGTGAATAACCCCAAAATACTCGGAGTAACATTCGACAGCCTGCTCTCCTTCTCTGCGCACGCAACCGCTATTGTCAACAAAGTACAGAGCCGCACCAAAGTCCTCAAGTCGCTAGCCGGCAGTACCTGGGGCAAAGACAAAGAAACGTTGGTGACAACATACAAGGCAATAGGCCGGCCGGTTTTAAACTTCGCAGCACCAG
>NW_016157230.1:354983-367331 GCF_001687245.7 Rhagoletis zephyria
ATACCCGCTGTCACCTGCTGCCCGGTAGGATATCACCCTGATGTAGGTGCGCTCCTCAGGGGTGAAAACCGAATGGTAGTAGGTGACTTTAATGCGCACCACGATCTTTGGCACTCAAGCCTGTCAAACGATCGTAGGGGAACCGATTTGGCTGAGCAGATAGACGATTCGACATTCTGCGCAATGAACGACGACGCACCCACCAAGATTATGGGCAGCTGCTGCAGCTCTCCAGACATAACAATAGTCAGCGCTGGTCTGATAAACAGCATATCATGGCGACCTATGCTGACTTTGGCATCAGACCATCTGCCCATATTCATCTCGATCGATAAACCAACCGACTTTGCTTCCGCGGAGCACCGAACCTATATCAACTTCTCCAAAGCTGATTGGAAAGGCTTCGCGGAATTTACTGAAAACAGCTTCGCTGCTCTCCCCACACCAACCGACAACCACCTTGGAGAACGTAAGTTCCGCAGGGCTGTCACCGCTGCTGCAGCTCGCTTCGTACCGGCAGGATGCATCATGGACCCACGTCCAAATTTCACTGCCGAAGCGGCTGTTCTAGCCGATGAGCGTGACAGCCTTCGTCAGGCCGATCCCGGAGATCCCCGTATCAGGGATCTCAACGCGGATATTCGGCAACTAGTGAACGTACATAAGCGGAAGAAGTGCGATGAACATCTGAAGACCTGTAACTTCACCTCTGGTGTGAGTAAGCTTTGGTCAACCGTGAGGTCACTGTCCAATCCGACGAAGCACGACGACAGAGTCGAAATTTCTTTCGGCGACCATGTTCGTCGGACCCGGAGCGATGCGCGAGCTACTTTAGCCGGCAGTTCATACTGCATCCTCCGGTGGACAAAACCAAGCGTCGATTGACCAGAAGGCTGCACAAACTGCCAGAAGGCTGCACAAACTGCCCCTTGCTTTCACTTGCGGTGAAGTTCAGGTGGCCATCGGGAAGGCGAAAGCCTCCAAAGCCATGGGTCCCGACGGAATATGCATGCTGATACTGAAAAATTAGGGTCCTGCGGGAGTAGCGTACCTAACGGAGGTCCTCAATCTGGCTATGGCCACTCTCATCATCCCAGACATCTGGAAGGTGGGGAGTGGTCCCATTGCTCAAACCGGGGAAACCTGCCAACAAAGGAGATTCGTATCGACCGATAACACTCCTTTCCCCGGTAGCGAAGACACTCGAGGCCTTGCTGCTCCCGTATTTCACAAACCACCTGACCCCAGGGAAGCATCAGCATGATTTCCGTAAAGTGCACACTACAACAACAGCACTTAACGCCATAAATACTCAGATAACTCGTGGCCTTAACCGAAACCGTCCCTGTGAGAGAACGATTCTAGTAGAGTGGGACTTGTCAAAGGCGTTTGATACCGCCTGCCATTCCACGCTACTAGAAGATATTGAGGCTTCCTCTCTCCCACAGAGGCTCAAACGGTGGTCGGCAAATTATCTGAGTGGTCGACACTCGTCGGTAATGTTTAGAGACAAATCGAGTAAACTCAGAAAAATAAAACAGGGGGTTCNTATTGAGGCTTCCTCTCTCCCACAGAGGCTCAAACGGTGGTCGGCAAATTATCTGAGTGGTCGACACTCGTCGGTAATGTTTAGAGACAAATCGAGTAAACTCGGAAAAATAAAACAAGTGGTTCCACAGGGTTGTGTCCTTTACCCGCTACTGTTTAACTTTTACATTTCAAAGCTCCCTCAACCACCAGAGGGAGTCTCGATTGTCTCTTACGCCGACGATTGCTCGATCATGGCGACTGGGAATGGAATTGATGACCTGTGTTCGAAAGTAAACGGCTATCTCTCCGATCTTTCTCGCTTCTTCACTGCAAAGTGTCTATCCCTCTCCCCCACGAAATCCTCTACGACCTTGTTCACCACCTGGACGAAGGAGGTCAGGCTACCGCTGGGAATTCACGTCGATGATACACCAATTCCGACGGTGAATAACCCCAAAATACTCGGAGTAACATTCGACAGCCTGCTCTCCTTCTCTGCGCACGCAACCGCTATTGTCAACAAAGTACAGAGCCGCACCAAAGTCCTCAAGTCGCTAGCCGGCAGTACCTGGGGCAAAGACAAAGAAACGTTGGTGACAACATACAAGGCAATAGGCCGGCCGGTTTTAAACTTCGCAGCACCAGTGTGGTCGCCGGGGACTAGTAGGACGCAGTGGATGAAGCTACAGACAGCACAGAACACCGCACTCAGGACAGCGACCGGATGCCTCCTGATTTCACCTGAACACCACCTCCATGACGAGGCGACAAAATAAGGAGCATGACATAATGCTCTGCAAGAAGTTTCTGGTTGGGAGCCACAGATGTGGTCACCCAAAAAAACAGCTGCTTGCAGAGGAGCCCTCGCCTAGGCACGTCAGGAGGCATCTATACGAACTGACGGACGAAGTCCAGAGGTTCATTAAGCAGCCTCTGGACCCGTCAGCATACCGACAGGCCCTGAACGGCATTCACAGGAACTCAGTCTCGAGTTATGTAGACTCTAGACCTGTGAATGCCGTTCTAGGCATACCAACACCGGACATTGACGCGACGGAGCTCCATCTGCCTCGAGACACAAGAACAACAATAGCCCGACTTCGCTCTGGCTACTGCAGCAGGTTAAACTCATACCTGAGTAGACTAAATGCGGATGTGCCAAATGAGTGTCCGGCATACGGAGAGACCCCTCACGACTCGAAACATCTCTTCGCATGCCCGGAAAACCCCACAACCCTAACGGCGTTGTCCCTGTGGACCGACCCCGTAGAGGCTGCACGCTTCTTAGGGCTGTCGTTAGGGGAACTCGACGACAACGACTGAGATATCAACCGATCTGGGCGGGGTTGTTGTAGCCGCTACAACAACAACAACAACAACGACATACAGAGGAGCCATTAACGACATCCATAGAGAGTCAGTCACCACCTACCTTGACTCTCGACCTATGAATGCCGTAATTGGAGCCCAATCACCACCCGTAGAAGAGACGGAGCCGGTACAACAACAACAGTCCTTTCCCTACGTCGGATCGTTGACGACTTCGCCAGCGTTCGATGTAGCAGCGTGTGGTGCGCCCTACCACCACGATGACAGGTGGCTGGAGAGTCGCAGGCACCGGTGACATGGGAGGTAGCCAGGCAGTTTACACAATATTTATGTACTCGAGCTGACTCATGCCTTTCAGACGGCGTCATGGCGAGAAATGCTTTGCAGTAGCGCAATGAATGTGGGCGGCAACAAAGGCGACATTTGATAAGCTCCATGGATGCTTCACTTGTCCTATGAAGAAATTAAATTTGAAACCANCACGATGACAGGTGGCTGGAGAGTCGCAGGCACCGGTGACATGGGAGGTAGCCAGGCAGTTTACACAATATTTATGTACTCGAGCTGACTCATGCCTTTCAGACGGCGTCATGGCGAGAAATGCTTTGCAGTAGCGCAATGAATGTGGGCGGCAACAAAGGCGACATTTGATAAGCTCCATGGATGCTTCACTTGTCCTATGAAGAAATTAAATTTGAAACCAAACATTAGTTTTATGTGTAAATACGGAGGGAATGGGAGTGAAAGTGTTCTGTGGTTAACCACTGAGTCTGTATATTGGAGTATTAAGAAAAGAGAGTTTTGAATAAAGTTTGATGCGTTAAGCATCCATTGTGCTGGGTGGAGGTGGTAACAAGCATAATTTTGCAATGTTGCGTGTTATAGTTCCTATTTGGGTACGAATGTCAGACACGCGAACGTTTCTGTCGGGACCGAGATAGAGCTTAACAATATGTCCGATTGTGGGAGTAAAGAAGTTTTCACAAGGAATGGGCCCGCGAAGTCTATTCCCGTGGTGTGAAATGGTAGCGAGTAGGTTGCTCGTTCTGGAGGCAAAGCCGCCATTATCTACGATCGCATTTCTCGCTTTTGTATGGTGCACACCTTGCAGTGGAAAATGCATCTTTTAACTTTCTGCTTAAGTCTAGGGACGTAATACTCTTGTTGGACCATCCGGACCATGAGCTGTTTTCCCGCGTGGAGTAGAGCTGTGTGGAGAAAATCTATGAAGAGAGAGAACTTGGAGTTTTCGGGTATTATGATGGGGTGTCGTTCATTATAGGTGAAAACGACGTGCTTAAGGGCCCGTTTACACGCATTACGCCACTTTTATTTAGCATGGGGTTCAACGAGAGCAGCGAGCTTTTTTTTTTATTTACCGGTTTCGAGGCCTCCAGTTGTGCGAACGCCTCTGCGTACTGATTGTGTTTGCGCATATGATGAGCCGGCTTTTGACGTAACTGATTTCGTCTTGGGTGAGTGTGTGCGTCGGGAGTATTGGTTCCTTTCGTGCGCTGCGGATGAATCGATACACGTAAGCGATTACCCTAAGGGCGCGAGGAAATGAAGAGAATCGAGCGAGAGGGTCTTCATTCTCTATTGTGTGATAAGATTCCACGGATTTTTGCTCAGGGGGAAAGAGCGTTTGAGGCGCATTCTTTGGCCAGCTCGCTGAGGGTTTTTGTGAGCCATTGAGGGCCATTCCACCATATGGAACATGACGCTAGATCTTGTGGCTTGCATCCTCTAGTGCCTAAATCTACGGGATTGTCTAAGCTCGATACGTATCTCCATGTGGCGTCATTGACATTCTGCAAGATTAGGGAAGTTCGGTTCGCCTCATATGTCTTCCATGTCCATGGTGGTTTTTCTAGCCAGGCCAGCACGATAGAAGAAGAGTCTGACCAGAGTATGAGCTCGTGGGCCGGCAGATTCAGTTGGGATCGAATATGCTTCACAAGTTTGGAGAGAAGGACCGCTCCACGCAGTTCCAAACGAGGAAGACTCACTGTTTGGAGGGGTGCGACTTTACTTTTTGCTACGAGCAAATGAGATATTAACAAGTTTTCCCAGTGTTCCACTCGGAGATAAACACATGCGCAGAATGCTTTTTCGGATGCGTCTGAGAATCCATGGAGCTGAATATTTTTATTAGGGGAGAACTGAGCCCATCGCGATATNTCTGGAGGCAAAGCCGCCATTATCTACGATCGCATTTCTCGCTTTTGTATGGTGCACACCTTGCAGTGGAAAATGCATCTTTTAACTTTCTGCTTAAGTCTAGGGACGTAATACTCTTGTTGGACCATCCGGACCATGAGCTGTTTTCCCGCGTGGAGTAGAGCTGTGTGGAGAAAATCTATGAAGAGAGAGAACTTGGAGTTTTCGGGTATTATGATGGGGTGTCGTTCATTATAGGTGAAAACGACGTGCTTAAGGGCCCGTTTACACGCATTACGCCACTTTTATTTAGCATGGGGTTCAACGAGAGCAGCGAGCTTTTTTTTTTTATTTACCGGTTTCGAGGCCTCCAGTTGTGCGAACGCCTCTGCGTACTGATTGTGTTTGCGCATATGATGAGCCGGCTTTTGACGTAACTGATTTCGTCTTGGGTGAGTGTGTGCGTCGGGAGTATTGGTTCCTTTCGTGCGCTGCGGATGAATCGATACACGTAAGCGATTACCCTAAGGGCGCGAGGAAATGAAGAGAATCGAGCGAGAGGGTCTTCATTCTCTATTGTGTGATAAGATTCCACGGATTTTTGCTCAGGGGGAAAGAGCGTTTGAGGCGCATTCTTTGGCCAGCTCGCTGAGGGTTTTTGTGAGCCATTGAGGGCCATTCCACCATATGGAACATGACGCTAGATCTTGTGGCTTGCATCCTCTAGTGCCCAAATCTACGGGATTGTCTAAGCTCGATACGTATCTCCATGTGGCGTCATTGACATTCTGCAAGATTAGGGAAGTTCGGTTCGCCTCATATGTCTTCCATGTCCATGGGGGTTTTTCTAGCCAGGCCAGCACGATAGAAGAAGAGTCTGACCAGAGTATGAGCTCGTGGGCCGGCAGATTCAGTTGGGATCGAATATGCTTCACAAGTTTGGAGAGAAGGACCGCTCCACGCAGTTCCAAACGAGGAAGACTCACTGTTTGGAGGGGGGCGACTTTACTTTTTGCTACGAGCAAATGAGATATTAACAAGTTTTCCCAGTGTTCCACTCGGAGATAAACACATGCGCAGAATGCTTTTTCGGATGCGTCTGAGAATCCATGGAGCTGAATATTTTTATTAGGGGAGAACTGAGCCCATCGCGATATCCGTATTTCGCTGATGGTTATGAGGTTTTCTCGAAATGAAGTCCACTTGTGAAGCGCTCCGGGTTTGGCATTCTCGTCCCAATCGGTACCTTCCATCCAAAGTTGTTGGAGTAAGATTTTCGCCTGGATCATCACTGGCGATAGCAACCCTGCCGGGTCGAAAAGTTTCGCCACGGAGGACAAAATCTGTCTTTTAGTGACTATTTTGGAGTCTGGCAGGGGGTCAATAGAGTATGAGAATTCATCGTTGAGTGGAATTTGAGAAAGTTTTTTTCTAAGACATCTGGTTTGGGTATATTTTTGAGTAAATATTTATGGTTCGCAGTGATTTTTTTAATGGAAAAATTGCTGATTTTAACGCATCAGTTATCTGGGTCATTGAAGTAAGTGCTGAGTCGAGGTCGCGACGCCCAGAGAGTATATCGTCAACTTATATTTCATTTAACAGTATTTATGTGGCTTTTGAGTCTTTAGCTAGTTGGTAAAGCGTTCTTATCGCGAGATATGGCGCGCAATTGACACCAAAGGTAACAGTTTTTAATTTAAAATCTTGCACCGGACTTTGAGGGGTTCTGAGGAAAAGTATCCTTTGGAATTCTTGATCCTCTGGGTGAATGTATATCTGGCGGTACATTTTCTCAATGTCGCAATTGAAAACGTATTTGTACAAACGCCTGTGTGGAGGATATCATTAATTGAGATACCTGAATGCGAAAGTTTCGACGCGTTGAAAACTACTCGCACCTTGGTAGTTTTACTATATAGCTTTATTACTGCGTGGTGGGGTAGATAGAATGAAAAATATTTGCCTTCACATATTATTTCTCGGGACGATGTGGGTTCCATGTGACCGAATGTGAGGTATTCTTTCAGGACCTTCGAGTATGTTTGTTGCAGTTCCGGCTTCCTTTCATGCGATCGCTCGATGTTGAGATATTGTTGTTGTGCTACAGGCTTGGAGTGTTGCGCTTGCTATCGTGTCCGGGAAAGTAGTTTTAAACGGAAGTTTTACCACGTAATGACAGTCATCTCTGCGAGTTGTGGACTTTTGATAGAGATCTTCACAAAATGCATCATGGTCAGTGAGGGATGAGGTTGCTGGTACTTCCTCCTGTTCCCAGAACTTCATGAGCAGATCATTGAGAGAGTTTGTTGTGCTTTCAACTACCTGGGTCGAGAATGATGATACTTGCTCCGTCAATGGACCGCTCAAAATCCACCCAAATATTGAGTTTTGGGCTATCAAACTTCCGCCGACATTGGTTTTTAGGCCTGGGAGTAACACTTGGGGAATGACATCGCTTCCTAATACCATGTCTATTCGAGCTGGAGTAAAACAGTGGGGGTCTGCTAGAGGGAGAGATGAGTATTCTAGCAGTTCAATATATGTAACTTTGAACGATGGCAAGAAATGAGTAAGTTACGCGATTATTATCGCGTTTGGCGGTGTTTTCAGAGTTCAAGCAGCAGAACAAATGGTAATCGGGCAGATTCTGTTCGCATTTTGCATTACGCGGCCCATTCCCATCATTTCATAATTAGTGGCTTTTGTCGGGAGGCCAAGCAGTTTTTATATGCGAGATGCTATGCATGTTTTCTAAGATCCTTGGTCTACAAGAGCTCGAATTTTGAAAATATCTCCATTATGCAGGATTGAGATTTTTGCGGTAGGCGGTAGAGTTTTTTCCCTACTACTCGCAAAATGTGAGAGTTTGTTGAGCTGCCTTTGAGGTTGATGCTCCGTTTGGGTCGCTATTCCCTGGAGATGGGACTCGCGCCTGATTTGTTTTAGACCTGGTGCCTGTATTTGCTGTTTGTGATTTAGCGGGGTAATGGAGAAGAGAGTGATGCCGTTTTTGGCAATAAACGCAGGTAAACTTGCTGTGGCACTCAGTTTCTGAGTGCGAAAAGGCCAAACAGTTTTTACAATAGTTGTTATCTCTTATGAACATATTGCGTTCTAGAACTTAGAGCTCGTTGAATTTGACACAGGTAATCAGAGATAGATTTGAGTTGCATAATTTGCAAGATACCTGCTTTTTTAACTCAGTGTTATATGAGTGAGTTCTGTTTTTATAGCCGAAGTAATGACTATGATTAGGGGTTGATGAGCGTGGGGTATAATTTGGAGCTGAGGCTTTGGGTTTATTTGGCCTGTACGTACTAATTCTCCCTATGATTTCATAACGGGTTGTCAGAAATTTGTTCATTTCTGACCAGAGGGGTAACTCTTTTCTAGAGTCGAGTAACTGTTCGCATAACACTAAGGTTTCATCTGGGAGTTTTGAGGAGAAGAGATGTATTAATATGGGGTCCCAGTTTTGTGTGGGTACGCCATTTGATTTGAGAGTTGAGAGGCAATTGTTTATTGTTGTCTGAATTGCCTGAATTTTTTCCCCATTTTCGCTTTGAATGGGCTGAATATCAAAGAGGAATTTGAATTGGTTGTCGATAAGGAGGCTGCGATTTTCATGATGGGATTTTAATGCATCACACGCGAGCTCAAAGTTTTGGTCATTCATCTCATAGTTTTTTTATTAAAAGTGCCGCTTTACCTCGGGTTTTTAGCTTTAAGTAGTAAAGTTTTTGGGCTTGAGAGAGTTTGGGGGTTGTTTGTACACTGCTGTGAATATGTCCCTGAAGGACGGCCAATCTTCGTAGCCGCGGTAAAAGAAATCAGTGTCACAAGCAGGTACTTTTCAACAGTTTTGAGTTAGAGGTGGGGCTGGGGCTGCTGAAATGGTGGTGGCGCTTGCGCCTATCGCGTTTTGTTGAAGTCTGGGGAGCAGATGGTTTATTCGGGTCCTAGTATTGTGTCACATATCGATGGCTGCGTCATATTTCGCTTCGTATGCTTTCCTACACCTTTCGTCACTGCAACACATGTGTACAAGCTCGTATGCCTGTTCAACCCATGCTAGGTGTTTGGTGAATTCCTCCACATAAAGCTTGAGTCCGGCTTCCGAGTGATCCGTTTCGTTTATCATCCACCATTTCGCGCAATATTTTTCCAGCTTTGAGATTACGAAGAAGAATTTCTTTTGATTTTGGGTCAATTCCTCATCGTCGGTTTGAGATTTCGACCGTGTCTTTACTCCCTGAGGAGGTGCCTGGAGCGATGTGAGTTTTTCCTGTTAATCTTCCGTCATTTTAATTTAATTTATTTGGGGGACGAAGTTTATAGGAGAAATTGAGGTAGCCTTGCTGCTATAAATCCATTTCATTTAAATGAGTGAGTATGAGTTTTCGACATTTTTTTCTAAAGTTTATCTTTATTGGGGCTTTTTGTAAAAATTTTTTGGGGAGCTGGAGGTTATTTAAGAGGATTTCCTCAAATTTAGTACTTGGGATATGTTTAATAAGTTTTATTTTGATTTAAAACCCTTTAACTTGTTTTTATTTGCTAAGTTTTTGGAAATCGGAATTTTAATGTACCACACTGTTGATGCAGATATGACTTGTTTTTGTTTTGCGCAAAAGCAATGAAATATATGCGTAAAGATGTGTGCGCGTGTAAACAAAGTGAAAAGTCGAAAACAATTTATTTGAGTGGTTATGTATTTGCGTGCATATATCAGTAGTTTGGCGCTTAGATATTAAGTGCTAGGTATGTATGTGCGAGTATGTATACTTAGCGCCTAAATGCTAGTAAATACGTACATACGCAAGGTAATTTGAGTGACCCACGAAATATTATTTGGAAATAGAATATAGAATGCTAAAAACCGTTTGGGGTTTCTCTACTGATTATTATTATGTATGTTTGTATGCATCAACATAGGTATGTGCCAAGAGTGATAGAATACAAGATTGCGCCGATTGCAGCAGAAGTCGTGAGAGTAATTTTGGCGTGACGTCATCGTAGAGTTGACAACTGAGAGCGACAAATAAAACTGTTGTCTGCTGATGTGTCGGTACCCAATACTTAAAAAAGATTTCGGTACCTAATACTTCCTTTTCGGTACCCGATATCGATTCTTTACATTAAACCTTCGCCATTACATGCGTTTCAAGTTTAGAAAAATTTGCATTAGTAATTTATATGATATCGGCTAAAACACTTGAACTTATCGCACAGAGAAATATTATTTTATCAGTTTTAACCTTTAACCGATGTAGTTTGGAGCGAGTGCATACGTATGTATGTATGTATTAAACATCTGCGCAATTCCATTTAACCGGCCTAACAAGACATCCGATCGCCGCGCAAATACTTTCCCTCCTTTACTCTCATCGTTCCAGTCAAGTGTGAGTAAGCATAAACCAGTTTCTGCAAGCGGAAATAAACTACCGATCAATAGCAAAACGCGTAGAGTATTTACTTTGCAACTACTGCGTGTAAAAGGTATTTGCAAGTAGTGTACTCTACTGGTAGTACTTGAGTATTTTCGAAGAAAACATACATTTGTGGTATCTGAATAAAACTAAGGACAGGAATGTAGTGGAGCGTTGAAGAGAGCGACGGAAATGCTGATATACATACATAAGTAAATAAAGGGTGAACACACCAAAACTGCGACACTTTGGGAAGCTTATAACTTACCCAAAACGAATTCAATATTTTGAAATTCAAATACCATAAGTTGACCATGACCTTAGTTGAACGTAGAAGAAATTTCATTTGAATTTGATTCCTAGTTGAGTTAAAAATGGCAACCGAGCTAGAAACTAGAGCTCTCGATTTGGTTCGCACATTTTCAAACAGCCCGGGGATATGAGCAGCGAGTACTCGCACACTTGTTCAATGCTCATTACTCGAAAATATTCGAGCATGAGCTCGAGCAATTCGAGTTTTTTCGAGTAATTTGAGCAATGTTTTTTTTTTATTATATTGACATTTTTGGTAGCAACTTTTTAAATTTTTCAAATTATTGATATATAATGCAAAGATTGTTACATTGGTATTTAATAATATAATTTATTTAACATGAATTAGAAAGCAGCTGCTGACAAATACAATTTACAAATTTCTTTTGTTTGTGAAATTGTTCAAAAACTCGAAAATTTTGAACAAACATTTGAGCAGTTGAGCAATGAACGAGTTTCGAGCGAGTATCGAGCTACTCGCATTGCTCGATACCCGGGTATCTAGAGCTCTACTAGAAACGAGACAAACCATTTTGCACGAGTTTATAAATGATCCGGCCTTAAATACACATAAAATTGCTAAAAAATTAAAGAGTGCACTATTCGACAGTTTACAGGGTTTCAATCGGTACAAATAAGGCCTGACAGTTACGAGAAAACCAGGGAGCGGGGGTTAGCATGGTCAAAGTGATAAAAACAGTGCTCGGAAGGTCCTCAGTGCGTTTTCGCGAGATCCGAAGATTTTGTCGCGTTATGTTGCAAAATCCGTACGGAGATCGCAGTTTTTCGTACAAAAGGTAAAGCGGAAAGCTTCATTGAGATGTTCTACAGCTCAAACAGCGCCAGACCGAGGCGCAAAGTAGAATGTTACAGCGAAATCCCGCATTCGGAAGTTGTATGAATTCTAAATTAAAAAATACAACTGCATTGTTATGGACTGCGAAACCTACTGCTATAAGAATTCAAAATATATTGCAGGTGTAATGCGATAAAAGCATACAATTTGCAACCCTATAAATCACCTTGTATGAACACACCTTAAAGCTAATCTAATACAATAATTTACGATATTAAAAATGCAACACTGTTCTATGTACAACAGCAGCTAGGTTTAAGACGAAAGTGAAAAATAAATTAGCGGCATTATTACGCGTACCATTCAAGCGACAAGTTGTGCTTCATTTTTATAAAGCGGGTTCGGCTGCCCGGCAATTGGGGAGTACAGCACCGGCTCCAGTACATATTTGTGCGTGCTAAGCACCCCACAAGCGGGGCCATTGCAACTCAGCACGACAGTGGCAAGCAGCAGCATACAGCGGAGCGCTAGGGCTCCCACACCAAAGCAGGCGTTGGCCGGCAGCCGCGCCGGCGGAGCACCAGGGCTCCCGCGCGAGTAAGGTACGCCTCCTAAATGCAACGAAGTGGAATTAATCCACTTCACATGGCGACCGTGGCCCAGCCTGGCGCAATGGCGGCCCGCGGGCATAAAAAAAGGGCAAAGCCCAAAAATTAAAAAAAATTTTCTTTATAAAAAAAAAATATATATATTTAAAATAAAAACTTTTAATTAAAAATGTGTGAAGAC
>NW_016157230.1:368787-396319 GCF_001687245.7 Rhagoletis zephyria
GATTTTTATACTGCTGCAAGTCGTCAAGATGCCCCTGAAAGTTGTAAGCTGAAAATGAAGTCCAAATTTCCAAAAACCACATGGTTTGGCAAGCTATTTGTTCCTGCGGCCGTAAGAGCAGCCATTTTTCCCCATCCGGGACAATGAATGATCAAGTTTATCGGGATGAGTGCCTCAAAAGGAGTCTTCTGTCATTTATCAACAGATAAGGAGTAGGCCATCGTTCTAGGTGGACATGGCAACCTGCCACTATGCCAAGGACACATTGCCGTGGTATAATGCAAATAACATCAATTTTGTACCTCACGACTGCAATCCACCCAATAGCCCAGAGCCACGTCCTATTGGGCAATATTGGTCAATTGTCAAAGGAATCTTGAAGAAAACAGGTGAAAGAGTGAAAATTATTGAAGAGTGCAAAACAAAGTAGTTGTGCGCATAGCGTAATGTCGATGATGCAGTCGTGCAGAACATGATGGCGCGTGTGCGATGAAAATACCGATCACTTGCATATGGAGTAAATAATAACTAATATTTTAACATTTTAATAACATCTAAACTTCCAAGTTATATAATACAAAAAAAAATTATTTCAAAGCCTTCTAATTTGTTTCTGGTAGTAATTTCTAAGTGTCGCAGTTTTGGTGTGTTCACCCTTTCTGTATGTACATATGTGCATAGATACGTATGTGCATAGATAGATATGTCCATGGATATATATAAGTGTAAGCATATATTTTTTCTCGTCACTTGCTCTGTCGCTTCATTGCAGCAAAACCACGTTGTGGGGAAAACCCTGACAAAATGCGTACAATTGAAACCATGGGTTTGAAGATTGCGCAAATTGATGTGAAAATTTATATTTCATATTAAATGTGTTTATGTATGCATGTATGTAAAAATGTAGTTTCGATTTAAAAAAAAATCGGATCAAGTTTTTCTTTCGCCATTGGGTTATGCAGACAACTATATTCGTAAAATCCGATTTGTGAGTCCAGATACATATGTACATACTTATGTATGTATGTAACGCATCGCGACTGATTTTTTTATATAAACATACACCTCTAATTTTAGTATTTATTTAAAAAACACAATAAAATTCAAAAACTATCACTTGCATTTGGTTTTACTCAATACCGATTTGAGCTGTCTCACAGTGTTATCAAAAAAAAGTTATCAATGAAAATTCGTTTCTCTTGAAATCAAGTTATATGGCTGCGTATGTACAGTGACGAGCATAACTGTAACATGGTGTAACACTTTTTATTTCAGCCGCCGCTATCATTCCAAGTTCTAACGACATTCATACTGTTGTTGTATATTCTTATTGGTACATCTTTGCTTCCTCTGTCATAACGATTTGAAGTCAATTCAACAACATTAACAAAACCAGCAGACAAAAATGTAAATTAAGGCAAATGATACAGTTTTGCACTCATATATTTTTAACAACTTTTTGACAATTTTCACGAAAAAAAAGAATTGTTAACGCTATGTTCAGTATACTTTTGCTTTTTTTAGTTCCTGGTTGCAATTTGGCATACCTAATGTGTATCTCTGTAAAAATTTTGGATGTATAGCCTCCCATATATCCTTGGTTTGCTTTCACAGCTCATGTACTCCATTGGACGGACTTGGATACTTAGTAAGCTGTGCTTTTAGTTGGTTTCGCAAATTCTCGATGAGATTCATGTCCTCGGATTGTGGAGGTCATTTCAAATTAGCAAATTTTTGCTTTTATATCCAGTCTTTGCGAACATGCGCATTGTGTTTTGGGTAATTTTTGAGCATAAACTCTAATTTTTACCTTCCTTTTATTAGCCCGGGATGTAGCTATGTAATATTAATGCGCCTAAAAGATGCAGCGATTTCTATTCTCAAGTTACATACCTGACGACAGTACGAATGCCAATTATAATAGGGAGGTTTTAGTTTTTTAAACTATAATTTTATTTCGACTACATCTTGCAAATTTTGTTGAAATATGAACAGATACTGTTCCTTACGCATAATGCGTACAAACAGACCAACAACATTTTTGAAATACAACCCCAAACCATTATTGACCAACCACTGTGATTACATGATGCGCTTAGGCTTAATTTGGGCCTTTGATCCAATACCATGCCCGGCCATCTGATTGAAAGCGATTAATTTAGTCTTGTCAGACCAACTAACCTTCAATTAAA
Organism: Rhagoletis zephyria; assembly: GCF_001687245.7. Lineage (NCBI taxonomy): Eukaryota > Metazoa > Arthropoda > Insecta > Diptera > Tephritidae > Rhagoletis > Rhagoletis zephyria. The sequence continues at coordinate 370,980 of NW_016157230.1, forward strand.
TCTTAAAAATGTGTTTTTTATTGCATTCCGTAAGGCCTAACATATCCCAATAGGCAACGGCCCGGTTTTCGTGCGACGCAGCAAAATTCTACCACTCTCGCGCATGTATTTTGATCCAAATTGTTTTTTTTTTTTTTCTTTTATGTGCCTTTGCGCTTAATTTGGCAATTCTTCGCCTCACTGTCTACTGATTTGCATTCAATTTTAATACCTTAAGCGCTTCTGTAATAGTGGCTGCAGCGCTACTCGCTACTAAGTTCACAAGATATTGGACTGTAATATTTTTTAAAAGACTTCCTTTGTCGTTAGTAATACTTTAGGCTATATTTTTTCTCAGTCTTAACATTTTCATGTGGCAAACTCCACAATTTTTTGCCACTTTCCCTGCGGTTCCGCCTTTCCGCAGTAAATCTATTATTTACATTTATGTTTCCTGATTAACCATGTTATTTACTGGTGATCACTTCTTCAATAAATTACAATACAGAAAAAAGTCATCTGACTTCCAACTAAGTAAAAGATAACTGTAAAATGCAAAACTGAGTGAGTGCAAAACTGTAACATTTGACTTAATTTACATTTTTGTCTCCAAGTCTTTTTATTGTTGTTGGATTGAATTTAAATCGTTATGAGAGAGGGAGTAGGGGTGTACCAATAAGAATATACAACAAAAGTATGAAAGTCGTTAGAACTTGGAAAGATAGCGGTGGCTGAAATAAAAAGGGTTACACCATGTTACAGTTTTGCTCGTCATTGTATGTACTAGGGATGTTGCGAATGTGGAATTTTAGACATCCGCGGATGCGAATGCGAATGCGGATGTCTAAAAGTTAACATCCGCGGATGCGGATGCGAATGTCAAGTATTTTTAAAAAATAATTTAGGCATGCAAATTAGGCGATTGAGGTAAATAAAAAAATGGAAAAGTTAGTAATTTTTAATAAACGGCCGTATTATCGTTGTCGACGCCGACGGCAATGTAATTTTCTCACCAAAAAATAGCCCTCTTAAGTCCCAACTCCAGCTACGCTGAGAACAGTATTTTTGGGGAAAGTGTTTCTCGCAAAAATACTGTGGTCAGCGTAGCTGGATTAGTAGAGATACGAAAATGCGAAAGGCATTGTTGCTTTGCTGTGCGTTTGTGCGAAACGACGCCAAAGCGGTGCCATTTGTTTGTTGTAAAAAAACTGCCGATTTTCGCATCAAAGAGTGAACTCTAGAATTCATTCTTATTTGATTTGTTAACTTGGCTGTCAGATGTTCCACATTCCATTTTATCTTTATTTCGCTGAGTGCTAATTTTGATAATTATCACAAAACCAAAATAATTGTTGGTTTCGACCTGAGGACGACGCACGGAGGAGTATTTACGTAGCAAAACCGTTCAAAATTATTTAGTGGGCTTTTCTATTAAGTAATAAATGAAAACACGGAACTTAATCATATTAAGCCGTTTTATGACAAAAAAAGACACTTATCTAAGAAGAAGTAGAAAAAATTAGCAATGCATCCAGTTTTACAACAGATCTTTGACAATAACATTCGATAGTTACGTAATTCTTACCCAATTAAAGGTTAGACCTACAGTTTTTTAATTATTTGAGCATCGATTCTCTTTATAGCTACACGTTGACCAATTCTGCTGGAAATCCCTTTTGAAGGATCTTACTCTTTGACTTTAAATGGCAAAAGATAATTTTGCCACAGAAGTTTTAAGCAAAGGATCCAATGTACATACATATATTCCTATTAAACAAATATTTTCCGACAAGAGAACAAAATTACTGTTTTTAAAGAACGGAAAATATAATAAAAATATTATTAAAAGGACCATGTTCTCTTTGACGTATGTCAAAGATCAAGTAGAAGTGGGAACTTGTATGACTCGGTTATATAGCTTGAGAAATAATATGCTTAAGGACACTTTTATCAAAGTTGATAAATCTGACTTTTGACAAGCTTTGTTACACAACCCGACCCAACGTCGCATCTCCACAGGCAAAAAAATAATGACCAAAATTTGTCATTTTGTTTGCCAGATATACGTTTTATAAGTGCACTTGCACAATATTCGCATTCGCAAAAGCTCAGCATAGATTTATGCGAATGCGAAAGCGAATGTGAATGTTAAAATTAATGCGGAAGCTCCGCGGTTGCGAATGCGAATGCGAATATTCGCAACAACCCTGGTATGTACATATGTATGTACATATTCCGAAATTTTTTTATTTGTAAAGGCTCTCAAGAAAAACTAAAAATTCATATAAAATTACGCACAATAAATGGAAAATAAATTAGCTTCTATAAATGCTCCTACATCTCGTCGCTACCATGTCAAACTATCGAATGTGAAAATCGGCACTATTCAGGAGAGCAAAGAAACTGTTGTAAAAAGTATTGTTGTCATTAGACAAAAGTGTGGGATTCGACACTTTGTTAAAGCCAGTATTCTCTGCTTCTAAGAAGACTAGAAATTTGACGGTTTGCCAACTTACGTATCATTCTAAACCAGAGGTGGCCAAAACTCACACAATCATATATTTCAATTTTGCTAAACGATGAGAGAATGAAGGGAATAAGTCGCTCACGCGTCTGATGCAAACAGTGTTGTCAACGATTTCGAGTTGCAAATTATAAAAAAAAGTTTTTTTTTTATTTTGTAAATAGTGTGAAAGGGAGATATAATATTAAAGAATTAACCTTTTAATATAATTTAATTCACTTGCATTGCTTGCTTAGATTTTTCATTATAATTAAAATTAAAGCAAATAGGTGTATAAATTTGTATTACTCTTCTTATTTTGAATTAAAAGAAAAGGAATTTTTAGCATTATTTTAAATTCATCTTTTTATTTATGTGCATATGTACGTAATAATTTATTAATTCAATATTTGGGAATAAGGGGAAATTGCGCTATAATGGCGCTTAACAAAAAAGTGCGATTCCTTCATGACACACCAAACATTGTGCCCTCCCTCCCTATTACTAGTGAGTAAAAAATCTACATCCGAGAATCCATATTAAACATTTTAACCGTGTCTTGCAGCGACTTGATTGCTTGAAAGTTTCCCATCAATTGAGCACGATCACAGCAAAACCATAATTGTCGGCATCACTGATTCATAGAGTATGCTCATGTATGTGTGAAAGCAGCGCAGTTCTTCTCGTGCACGTGTGAAAGCAGAAGAGAAAAATTTGGCACGCGTACCTATGAAATGGTCACCCTTGTTCTAAACGCATGCGCAAGGTATCGTAAATCAAAAAGCTTTGCTTTCATACAAAAATAATACAAATTAAAAAAACTAAAGAAAAATAGCCAAAACTTGCCCAAATGTCGCGTCCCAGTTTTTATTTGGGCCACTGTAAATATCCAGCCCTGGTATATAATTCAGATGAACGTAGTTTTTCGTACATAAGGGTAAGATTGCAAGCAAAAACTTGCTCTGAGCTAAATTCTTTAATTTCTGTAATTAAATAGGCATAACTTCTTAACTATTGTAGTGATGTCTATAATATAGAATTTAATGAAACATACCAGTTAATACTTAATAAGAAATTCCAATTGGAAACATATTAAATAAAGACACATATTTACTTTACTTTACTTTTACTTTTTCAGACTTTACTTTTCCCAACAACTTTTGAAATTTTAAATTTGCCTCTAATAATTTTATTTCGTATAACAGCATTGCTTAAGTTGTTGTTTTTGACAACTTATTTGTTGGTTAATGACTGCAAATAGTTGAATACCAAATTAGAAACCAGAAATAAAACATTCATAAAAATTAAAGTACATATGCACATAGAATGAAAAAGCTGTTTAAATACAAAAGTTTTATGAAAATGTCACATTACACAACTATTTAAATCTACGTTACTTTTTATAACTAAGGCCGTAAACATTTCCTTACATTCTCAATTTCCATGATTCAATAATACAAAGGTTTTGTAATAAAACAGTCTTCTCGCTTTCACACATAAAATCGGCTCCTTTACTTGTGCAGAATGTTGCTTACTCTACAGTTTCTAGTGATATTAGTAGTAAAACCAAAAATTCTTCATACTAAATATTCGTGAGCATCACCTTCGTTTGCGTAATTTTCTAGAACAAGTGTAGAATAGCGACCGTTTAGCTATAAAATAAATAACCAAAATTCCGATTGATAGAACTTTTTACGCTGATTTCAACGATACCAAATTTATTTGGCGCAGGTAAAAAATAAAGAAGATATAAGAGTTTATTTGCTTTATTTATTTGTATTTTTTATTATCACTAAATAGTTGAAACCCAAAAGTAGATTATGACGAAATACGTAATATCGAATTAAAGGTAAAAACTTGTACGTTCTAAATAATATAAATTTGTTTACCATTAATTATGCAGTTTTTTCAAAAAAGGTTATTTCATGAAAAAATAACATTTGTTCGTTTTTTAGTGGTTTTGGTTTAAAAATACAAAAAGCTATAAATTATTTACATCAGCTGAAAGACAAATTAATTATCTTCATGGTGACGTCATTAGTTTTTTAATCGGTTATATAGTTCACAAGATATTAATATTTAAAAAATCTAAAACCTGAAATTTAATCTTCTAGAACGTCTTCATTTTTCAATTGCGCCAAATAATTTTCACATGGTTGAAATGAGCATAGAATGTTCTATTGATCTGCATTTTTCGTTTTTGCATAGCTGAACGGTCGGTATTCTAGATTTCTTCAAGGAAATGACCAATAACTGAAATCAAAAATGCATATTTTTATGTATTGTTTAGTATTTCCANATCTAAAACCTGAAATTTAATCTTCTAGAACGTCTTCATTTTTCAATTGCGCCAAATAATTTTCACATGGTTGAAATGAGCATAGAATGTTCTATTGATCTGCATTTTTCGTTTTTGCATAGCTGAACGGTCGGTATTCTAGATTTCTTCAAGGAAATGACCAATAACTGAAATCAAAAATGCATATTTTTATGTATTGTTTAGTATTTCCATTAAAACACGAAATATATTGCAAATTCGCATAGAATTAACAATACCCGTTTTGCTTCTAATTGTATACTTTTTGTACCTTTTGTAGTACCTTTCTACTACCGTTTTCGCAAAAGGCGATCATATTTTTCCCCTTTCTACCTACTTCCAAAATACAAATCTGGATAAAGGAGTGTCAAATATGAGATGTCACAATTTACATAACCTTGTATTATTGAATCATGCTCAATTTCCATATTCTACCTTTACCCTTTCAATTTCGCTGACCAACGCCGCAAACGATATCAACTAGTAGGCTAACAACCAGAAATGAAAAATACCCAAGTACTTACAGTACTACATTTATACAGAGAGTAGATTTTCTACTCCCTTTTGGCGGCAGCAAATATCTCTCGTACGCGATGAGAGCAAGTAGTGTGCTTACTTTGGTGGAGTAATAGTAAGTAGGTGATATGTTTTGTCTCTCAACGCCAAGTAGTGTATTTATGCGGGAAAAAGAGTAATGGGCTGTTTTTGCTTACGCGTAAAAGCACATTTAGCGCATTTAGCTCTAAATGCTACTCTAAATGTACATTTATCCATACAAAATTCGTCACCTAAATGCAACTAAATGCAACTCCATTTTTGCATTAAGAATCTAAATGCTAAAATCAACCCTGTGATCTTCCAAAATTTCCACGATTCGAACATGGTCTAATGAGAAAAAGTGGCAACATTGCATTGTCGAGTATACAGTGGCTAGCTGCGTTTCAGTAATCGCCGATCGAGATTTCATTTGTTATTTTACATTATTTGGATTAAGAAAATTCAATATCGATGTGATGCTGATAGAAATCTGGATCAATTTGTGATCAATTCTGTTTGTTTTGTTTCCTAATTAAGTGAGGAAATTTTAATTGACTGCACCGACAAATGAATATATACATAAAGAAATGGTCGGTCATGGTTAAAACAATTCAAATTTTTGTATTGAAGTTTTGGTTTAAAATTTCTTTTCAGTAGGGTTTTTGCACATTATCTTCTGCGTGACCGCAGAACTCCACAGGCAAACACCGATGGCCTACCAACTGTCATTTTGACGAGCAATATGATTGCAAGTTTTTGTGTGTGGGCACTTTGATGTCTTGAAATAAGCATTTGCCGCATGACGCCACCAAACAACATTCTCTCAATTTCGGTACTTAAAACATTTAAATCTTTAAAAAACTTGCTGAATAATTTCCTAAAACGTAATCATAAATAATCAAATAGGGAACATATTTTTATTTTTATTTAATATCAAAATTTCATTGGTGTTACCACCAGCACGCTTTCTTTCAAATGAAAATATGGCTGTCAAACTATCAAATTGCCTGCAATAGATGTCAAGCAATAAGCGCTGACATATATTGCAGCCCATGAGAAATAGGCGGTCTCCATTGGAAATATATTTTGTGACATGGTTATCACGACATCAGTGTTTTCCTGTGGAGACAAGGCCTGAGAATTGATCGTAATAGATACGGATCTGAATAAGCGACTGTAACACGGCTGTTTGTCAAAAGCATTCGATTTCGAACTCGCGTAAATGTACATTTGCTAAATGCGATAGCATGAACGCTCTTCGAAAACATATGTTCGAAAGTGCTAAATGTTGCATTTTAAATGCAGCAAAAACGCTGCATAACAATGTGTTGTGAGTAGAGTACAATGCAAGGAGTACTTACTGAACTTAATGCGGCAAATATACTTGCACTGGCCTTTAGTATGTATGTATGTATACAGCGCAGTATTAGTACATATCTACTATATATTTGTGGAAGTATGTATGTATGTATGTATGTGCCAAGTTGCAGCCGAAACGGACGGACAGAGTCGAACGAAATTTTGACAGGGTATTGACATGACACTTGAGCCTATAATAGGGAGAAACAAATGGGATTCGACAAGGAGGCGTGGCACCTCCCATAGGCGTAAACTTCGGAACCATAAGTCACGTGAACTTGAAATTTGGTATGCAGTCATATAATATATATGGTAGGTGCTTATAGTAGAGTATATATAAATGAGTTTGTATAAGTGCGCGTGGCACATCCAATAGGCGTGAAAATTTTTATTAACCATAACTTCGGAACCATAAGTCACATGAACTTGAAATTTGGTATACAGTCATATATACATATGGTAGGTGCTTATAGTATGGTATAAATAAATGAGTTTGTAAAAAAGGGCGTGGCACATCCAATAGGCGTGGAATATTTTATCAGTTATAAATCCGAAACTACAAGTCATATGAACTTGAAATTTGTTATTCAGTCATACATATGGTAGGTGCTTATAGTAGGGTATATATATGTAAATTAGTTTGTAAAAGTGGGCGTGGCACATCCCATAGGTATATTTTATCACCTATAACTCCGGAACTATAAGCCACATGAACTTGAAATTTGGTATGTAGGCATAACTATGGTAGGTGCTTACAGTAAGGTATATATAAATGGGTTTGTAAAAGGGGGCGTGGCACATCTCATAGGCGTGGAAATTTGTGTCAGCTATAATTTCACACCATCAGTCACATGAAATTGAAATTAGGTATGCAGGCATATCTGCGGTACGTCCTTACAGTAGGCTATATATACATGAGTTTGTAAAAAGGGGCGGGGCACATCCCATAGGCAGGCTCCACGCCTTATCAACTATAACTTGGGAACCATAAGTCCGAAGAACTTGAAATTTGGTATGAAAGCATATCTACGGTAGGCGCTTCAAGTAAGGCATATACAAATGAGTTTGCAAAAGGAGGCGTGGCACATCCCATAAGCGTGGAAAATTGTATCAGCTATAACTTCGGAATCAATCGTGAAATTGAAATTTGGTACGCAGGCGTATCTATATTAGATGCTTATAGTATATATATAAGTGAGTTTGTGAAAGGGGGCGCGGCACGTCCCATGGACCTGGAATGTTTTATCAGCTATAACTCCGGAACTATAAGTCGCATGAACTTAAAATTTCATATTCAGCCATTTTAATGGTAGGTTCTTATATTAGGGTATATACAAATGAGTTTGGAAAAGAGGGCGTGGCACATCCAATAGGCGTGATTTTTTTTTATCAGCTATAACTTCGTAACTATAAGTCTCACGAACTTGAAATTTGGTATGCAGACATATCAATGCTAGGTGCTTATATATAAATGGGTTTGTAAAAGGGGGCATGGCACATCCCATAGGCGTGGAAAATTTTATCAGCTATAATTTCAAAACCATGTCACATGAAATTGAAATTTGATACGCAGACGTACCTGTGATAGGTGCTTATAGTGGGGTATCTTAATATATAAAAATCCCATGTCATTGTGTTCGTTTACGCTAATCTCCGAAACCGCTTAACCGATTTCAATGAAATTTTGTGGGTGTGTATTGTTAGTTCCAACTTAAAAGATAGGATAGTTGTGAACCCGAGAAAAAATAGAAGTGGAGAAAAAAGTGTTTTTCTTGCACATAGAGAAGTAGATCGACCAGACTACAACAATACCAACATACGAGAAAAAAATTTTTTTTCATCGAAATTTTGGCTATGCTTCTCGCATCGTGCTTATCTAATACATAAAAATCGAGCTCCTCCTAAACGGCTCGACCGACCTTTATGAAATTTTTTGTGTTATATATGGTAGGTATGAGAATCGTATTTAAGCGGTATATTTCATACCGCTAGGTGCAGGGGGCGTGGCACCTCCCGTACAAACCGAATTTTTCATATTGCATATCTCTGGAAGTGTTCATGGTAGACTACTCGAATATGGTATGGAGATATATGAAAACAATTGCATATTCATGGAGAAAAATTGCGGTTATTGGAAAAAAGGGCGTGGCACCTCCTATACAAACCGAATTTTTCATACTGCATATCCCGGAAAATGTTCATGGAACAGGTCTCGAACATGGTATGAAGATATATGAAAGCAATCGCATACTCATGGAGATAAATTGTGGTTATCGGAAAAGGAGGCGTGGCACTTCCCATACATATTGAATTTTTCATACTGCATATCTCTGGATGTGTTCATGGAAGAGTACTGGAACTTGGTATGTACAAGATATATAAAATCAGTCGCGTGGTTATGAAGAAAAGTTGGGGCTATTGAAAAAAGGGGCGTGGCACCTCCCATGGTAGATTACTCGAAAATGGTATAAAGATATATGAAATCAATCCCATGCTCTTAGAGAAAATTGGGGCTATTTGAAAAGGGGACGTGGCACCTTTCAAAGGCACTGAAGCTATTACGTATCTTTGAATGCATGTACAGTTTTGCTAGGTTATTTAAGACCGCAAATATGCCTTCTGACCACCACCAAACGTTAAAATATTAGAAGACAAATGCGTCACTAAAAATCATGAACGTGAACTCTTGGTGAGAATGTTGGACCAAGATGTTTCAATACAAAAAATTTATTTTGGGCGGGACGAAGTTCGCCGGGTCTGCTAGTGTATGTATGTAGGCAAATGCCCTGACTGACGAAATATTATTCAAACTGAGTTGGCGTTGCGAAACGGCAATTTTTTCTTTGGTACATGTACCCAGGCGGAAATTTGGGACATTCACTTGAACAATAGTTTCGTTCACTGAATTTAATAATCATGCATATACTGTGAGTTGGGGGTAAATTATTTGCATATGGGTATTTCCATACGTCGCATACGTGACAGTCGTACGTTTCAATGTGATACAAACAAGGAATACCATTTGTTTTCTTTAACTTTTTTGGGCCATTGTATACCACATAATTAGCTCTATATTTAACCGAAAAATTAAAACAATCGAACTGCTTGGTCCTGAAATATAAGCATTTAAAGAGAGTGTCGTTACGTGACAAAAAATGGAAGTAGATTTTTTCTTCTCTTACAAAATCGCAAAACTCTGCGAATTGTGGATGGCTATTTTCATAAAACTTATTTTAATATGATTTGGAGCAATTCTAGTAGTTTTTAGAGTTTTTTGAATTAATGCAACTTGTTTCAATTTTCTTTTACAACCCCAAGTGTGAAACGTCACGTGACGTAGCGTCACGTGACATAATATTCCATCGTTATAGTTTTATTAATATTGCTTTTAAATGAATTTTTAACGCAAATAAAACATGTATTTTATGTAGAATATACTTTATATTTTGACTTCAGCGCCAATTCAGGGTGAATTTGTTGGAAATCTATGATTTATTATGTTTCAACTACATACGCCAAATTCGAACCAAATCGGACCATAAATACGGTTTTTCGAAATATCTCAACCTTGGCGCCACCTAGGAAGACCATTTGACGCAAACATGATTCTACTTACATAGCCAGTATATATTTTAAAAAGCAGACAAATCGGCTCGTAAATACGTTAGATATGACTTTTATTTTTTTGTCGTGGTGGACCTTGCGATGGAAACACCCATATGTGATGGAATATATATGTTGTATATTACTGTGTTTTAAGTTTAGCGGATTTTTCTTCGAGTTGGAGAAAACGGGATATATATATTTGAATATATATCTACATATATATAATATACTTTTAGAATAAACGACCGCTTTCGATAAGTGTTCAATCATCAATCCTCTTTATTTCAATGGCCTTCGACCAGTGTTGCCACCTGGCCCCTATATTAGTAGTCTACAGGGTTGCATTAGCATTAAACTAGTAGGTTGCCACAGCTCGGCCAACCTGACTATATCGATCGACCTCGATCGTCGGTATCCTGCAAAACCTAGCTATGTATACTATGGCGCTAGTTACAAAACCTTAAAATAAAATGTACATTATTTACACATGCTTCTGCTATTGCTTATATTATTTCGATTACACTGATCTTAGTCTAAGGTGTCGCTTTGATCCTCCCTTTTCCACAGTTTAATGTTTCCTGCTTCGATTATCCCATCATACGGAATTTGCGTAATCTGGCAATTTTCTATGTCTCTTACTACGTAGCGGTCTTTTGGTAACACTTTGTAAATCTCGTAAGGACCCTTGTATTTTGGAATCAATTTCTTATTCGTTCCTACCGTTGTATCTATATTTTTAATTACTACAAAGTCCCCCTGCTGACACGATTGTACTTCTCTACCGTCCTTTTTATTTACACTATATTGCTGTCCTTTTTCAATATTTTTACTCGCTATGTCTCTTAACTCTTCCAACCTCCTCCTAGGGCCTTGAAATACTCCTCAAGATGTTCAGAAAGTTTATCTATAACCTCTCCTTTTTGATTTACCCCGAACAAGGCTTGACTCGGTGTTATTCCGGTCGATCTGTTAACCGTGTTGTTAATCGCAAACTCGATTTTTCCCAATTGTTTTACCCAATCCGCGTGTGAGATTGGGTCACTTAATTTGGCGAGCATAGCGACCAAGCTTCGGTTCACCCTCTCCACTTGCCCATTGGCTAGTGGAGAATGTACGGCCACTTTAACCTGAGTAATGTTCTTTGATTTCATATATTCTGCGAATTCTTTCGACGTAAAACAAGTTCCCCGATCTTTAATACATCTATTTGGACGGCTGTAATACTCAAAATATTTATTGAGTGCGCATAGCACTTCTTTAGTGCTTGTCGTCAAAACTGCATACAACTTAACATACTTCGTGAACCCATCCACCACCACTAAAATGTGTTTCCGTTTCGACTATAATGAGGGTAACGGTCCTAGGTGGTCTAAATGCAAAGTATCAAAAGGAACTTTACCTTTCGGTATCGGATGTAATGTTTTTAGATTCTGATTTTGTGGCGCTGAATACATTATGCATCGTAAGCAACTTTGTTTGAAACTGTCGATTTTGCTTTTCATACTTTTGAACCAGTAGTAGTATTTCATTTTCCCATAGCATTTATCGATGCCCTGATGTCCTATTTGTTCATGTATATGTCTAATAAGTTCCTTTTCCATTTCTTTGGGGACATAGAATCGTAATATTTCGCCGTTTTTCTTAAATACCACGCCATTTACCATAGCAAAGTTGTCTAGGTCTTTTCCCTCTAATTCCTGCTTAAGTAGTTTAATTTTTCCATCCCTTGCCTGCATAGCCTGCAGTTGAAAATCAATGTCTTCGGAGTCAATGACTGCTATGACGTTATCACAATCGAGGTAATTTCTACTGAGAGCATCGACATGGGGCATGTTTGCTCCTGCTCGATGACAGATTGAGTAGTCGTAATTTTCGAGTTCTAACGCCCATCTGGCAATGCGACTGTTTATTAACTTTTTACTTAGAGTCTGAGCGAGTGAATTGCAATCTGCAGTGTACGAAAATAAACTATATTGTACGTTACTATTTCGTTTCGTTTATTACTTTAACAGTTCGGTACAATACGAAACAAAACGGCTGAGTTCACTTTGGCGATAGTACACTACAGTAGTTTAGTAGTTACAGACGAAACAACAAACGAAATGAATCGTGCAGGGAAAATATTTTTATGTATGTACATATATGCAATAAACAAATGCAAAACGAATGGCTACAATGAATAAAAAAAATAAAAATGTTTTTTAATTGAATTGGATATGAAAATTTACAGAAAAAATTATTTTTCACGTAATTGAAACGTTTGCATACATATTAAACGTACCCTATGGTACAATTGTCACAAACGAAAAGCAAACGTTTCTCGTTGGGGAAAATGACAGTGAATCTTACAATTTGTTTCTGACTATTTACAAAACTGTACAAAACCACAAATGATATGATGATCGATGAGCAAATGGGAATTGTTTTGTACAGTTTATTTTCGTACCCTGGCAATCTGTAATAATTTTAAATTTGATACCCCCTAGAAATACACGAAATCGACGGAGGGAATAAATGATTGCCAAGGTTTCCAACTCGAAACTATGGTAACGACTTTCCGCTTCCGTTGCTCGTTTGGAAAAATATGCCACTGGGTGGAAACCTGACCCCTCTTGTCTCTGCAGAAGTATTGAGCCAAACCCATGTGAACTAGCATCACAGTGAAGTTCTGTTTCCTTATGAGGACTATAGATTGACAATACAGGGCTTGATGCTAACTTTTCTTTCAGGGTGTATACGTAATTGATTTAATTTCCATCTTAATCTGGTAGAATCCTGATTTTAAATCTAGTACACTAAACATTTGTTTCCCTCCTAGGTACTCTAAGCAATCTTCAATTAATGGTAGTGGATAATTATCCCTGGCGATAAGTTTGTTTACGTTCCTATAATCAATACACATCCTCGTTTCTATAGACTTTTTCTTCGTTAAAACAATTGGAGATGCGTACGCTGATTCACTTGGCCTTCTAATTTTTTTCGCTAGCAATTCTTCGATGATTCTATCTACCTCGTTTTTCTCTGCAAACGAAAGTCTTCTTGGTCTGGAGAAGGTTGGAATGTCTGATATTAAAATGATTCGCGCTTCGTACTCACAATCGGGCAATTCTTCAGTTACTTTTTCAATGTATGTTGTTTTCAGCATTTTTTCGAAACGTTTCACATAAGTAACCGATAACCTAGGGTTCATATCAAAATTTCCCTCATCTTGCGTTATCCCTATTTCACAGATATTAAACGATTCGTTTCCCAAGTTTTCTTTTCCTTCAACAATTTTCACAATTTTCGTATCTTGTACTTCAAGTTTGTTTTTATTTAATTCATTTTCACTTTCTATACACCTATCATTAAGGATTTTGGAATTATATTTATTTCCGTGTTCTACACGTTTGTATAAACTTATATTGAATAGTTTCAAAAAATCATTTCCTAGCAATAATGGAAATGGTAATATTTCGTCTGATAATACAAAAAGCGGTAAGGGTTTGATGGTATTAGCATATTTAATTGCTACATTAACTTTCCCAAAATATTTTAAACGTTGGTTGCCCAGTCCTCTAAATTGCGAATTTACTTCGGTGTGTAATTTAAGTTGGGGATTCGCAGATACAGCCATTCATGCACATTCATAATTTCTATTAAAAGCGACACTCACCCATTCTCTACTTTCTACGCGTTCAAAATCAGCTTCCCTTTCAAGAGCGGCGACTACTTTCAGTGGGCAGTTTACATATTGGTGATCCGTCTTACGGCATTTAAAACATGCTCCTTTTGGACGTTTTTCGTTCGGGCACTCGGATGCATAATGGCCATATTTCGTACAATTATAACACCTTACGTCTGCACGCTGGGGAACCGCTGCACTCGTTGTTTTTACCGTAGCTGCCTGGACTAGTTTTTCGTATTTAGGCAAAAGTTGCTTCAATTGCTCGATGGTGGATACGTTGGAAAAAATGAAGCTATTTGCCGACTTGTCTCGCAGCCCATCCACTATGTATTCGACGAGCTCTGCTTCACTAACCAATGCACCCATAGCGATTTCTTGCATTGTTAACACATAGAAATGGAGAGTCTCCGATTTTCTGTCCCAAGCTCGAGACTCCAATTTCCTAAAAATGTCTCTGGCATTTAATGTTCTGCCAAACTCCTTCAGTAGCATAGTCTTCAACTCGGTCCATGACGAAAACGTTATGGTTCTTAGGAGCAATTGAGCACTCCCGGCCAGCACTCTACGAGCGAGTAGCAATTTTGTTTTCTCGTTGCAACTATAGGTTTGCGTTGTCAGCTCGAAGTCGGCCACCCATTTACGAATGCCATGATGGTTGTCTCCACTGAATTTCTCAATCGAGCGTTCGATGTCATTCAGGCTAAAAGCTAATTTTCGCTCGGTCGAATCTCTGATCTCCATTTCTTCCAATTCTCGTCGTAGCTTGCAAATACGCAAGCGTCGTTCCAAGTCTGCTTCAATTCGCGCTAAATCACCGGCGTCGCTTTTGTCGGTTGCCGCCGTTCCTCATGTTGCTCACGACCGCCATTTTGTATGCCCACCGCGTCACCGTTCTTTTCAGAAATGGCGACGTTTGTTACCTGAGTACCCCCTGGATTTTGAGCTACCGGAGCAGTACCCACTACACCTTCCAATGGTGAACGTAGCTGCGAAATTGTAGCTGTCTCAGGGAATTCAACCCCCATGTCTCTCAGGGCTGCTATTACGTCCTCTTTCGACGCCATATTTTACTAGTCACTTCTTCAGATCGCCTTCGGTACTCTTAAGTTGCCTTTTCCTTAGCTTCCGTCCACTTAAGTTGCTTTACTTCTTAAGTTCTCAAGTTTTATAAATTCACTCCGGACACGATGTATTTTAGGTATTTTAAATTATTAAATTAATACTGTTCGGTCCACACCTGAGCTTTACCAAATAAACGACCGCTTTCGATAAGTGTTCAATCATCAATCCTCTTTATTTCAATGGCCTTCGACCAGTGTTGCCATCTGGCCCCTATATTAGTAGTCTACAGGGTTGCATTAGCATTAAACTAGTAGGTTGCCACACACTAAATATGTTTATAGAGTGTACGGTATTTGTCTACGGTAAATTAAAAAGGGGAAATTCAGTTCACCGTATTTTTTACGGAAATCCGCTAAACTTTGCAAAAATATGCGTATATGTAAGTATGAATGTTTGAGTAACTCACTTTGGCATTCCGATGTACAAACTCTTTTTTTCGTGTGGTGGGCTACTGTACCGGTGACTAGCCTGCTGCTATGCGGTACCTTCTGTCGCTACAGCGCCCAAGTTTCCATCTGTCTGTTGTTGTTGTTGTTTCGGTTGCTGGTGGTGCTCCGCTACAGCTGTCTCAACAGGTGCTTCGGTGGCTGGCTGTTGCGCTGGAAGATGGTAGCTGATGCGGTGGAAGGTGGTTGGTGCTTTTATTTGCACCACTAACACAATTTTTTACTTCTATTTGCGAATTTATGTTCTTCGTTGCACTTTGTTTTTGTTCGTCACTACTTGTTTCACTGTTTATGTGTTTTTCAATGTTCAATTTTTGAGTTAGCAATTAATGTTTATTAAATGTTTTCAGTTTTCGTTTTTTTTTTCTCACCTTTCACTGTCCGCTGTTGTGGAATGATTTATTTTATTTTTTTTTTAACGTACCGCGCGCCGCTCGCAATCGAATAACTTTTCGTTTTTCTTTATTCCCGAAATTTTGAACTCACGGAGAAGTATCTTTTTTAATTGTTTGCAGTTAATAAACTATTTGTCGGAGATAATCAGTTAAGGTATCAAAATGTGCGTAATTACCTCCACGAGAGTGTGAGATACGATTAAAATAAAAAAAAAAATTTGCATCAAAAAATCGCATTTTTTTATTAACTTCATCATGTTTAATTTTTTTTTTTTTCAACCTGAATAGAAGACGCTTTTCGAGGCTCTCATCCCGATAAACTTGATCATTCATTGTCCCGGATGGGAAAAAAGGGCTACTCTTACGGCCACAGGAACAAATAGCTTGCCAAACCATGTTGTTTTTTGGAAATTTGGACTTCATTTTCAACTTACAGCTTTCAGGGGCATCTTGACGACTGCAATACATTTTGAATTTTTAAAGCAGTAGGTTTCGTAGTCCATAACAATGCAGTTGTATTTTTTAATTTGGAATTCATACAACTTCCGACCGCGGGATTTCGTTGTAACATTCTACTTTGCGCCTCAGTCTGGCGCTGTTTGAGCTGTAGAACATCTCAATGAAGCTTTCCGCTTTACCTTTTGTACGAAAAACTGCGATCTCCGTACGGATTTTACTGAGGATCTTCCGAGCCCTGTTTTTATCACTTTGACCATGCTAACACCCGCTCCCTGGTTTTCTCGTAACTGCCAGGCCTTATTTGTACCGATTAAAACCCTGCAAACTGTCGAATAGTGCAATCTTAATTTTTTAGCAATTTTACGTGTACTTAAGGCCGGATCATTTATAAACTCGTGTAAAATGGTTTGTCTCGGTTCTAACTCGGTTCAACTAAGGTCATGGTCAACTTATGGTATTTGAATTTCGAAATATTGAAATCTTTTTGGGTAAGTTATAAGCTTCCCAAAGTGTCGCAGTTTTGGTGTGTTCACCCTTTATATATATAAAGTAAAGGTTAACTAATTAATTATTCATCATCATCCATGTCTTCGACAGCATATGTATCATGGAGTACAAACCTTTTACTACAATTTTGAATCGCTATATCTCAGATATGGTTATCCTTAGGAAGAAAAATGTTATAACAGTTTTTAGAGATAACTGTATGATCTACACTTCCGTTCACTTATTTTTATGATAAACCTTACCGTTTTGCTGGAAAACTCAAAAAATCGACCTTTGACCTTAAATACATTTTTTTGCAGACGTGGGATCGATGGGGACTTTTGAAATTTCATTCATAATAGTGTTCGCAAAATTCGTACCAATTTTCGACGAAAATTTAGCGTAAATCTTCAAATAAGGCAGTGGCACCTGGTAAATTCCACTATGGGTGGGATGCATGCAATACCACCATACACAATAATTCCCATTACTTGGACATTAAAAAGCAGTTTTAGAAGTGAACTAATGTTATTTTATTATTTTTCTTTTTTCAAAACGGTTATAATGCCACCTGTGCATAATTGCGAAAGGAGGGAAGGAGGTGCGGGACGCGAGCGCGAGCGCGACGTCGAACGCGGCGCGGCGCGCGAACGCGGACCGCCGCGACGCTGGGCTCTTTCAATATTGTATACTTACAAATCCGTCCATTTAACTTGTTCATGTACTACTTTTGATCAAATGTAACTGGGTGACTGACTACCTACATATGTGCACTATTTTGCTTTATTACTCAATTGTTAAGTTTAAAAGTTGGTCTTATTGCTCAACAAGAAATGAAATAAAGCAAATTTGTGTTATTTCACATTCAATTGGGAAATAACACAAATTTGCGTTATTGCCGTTTGTGTTATTTCACCCACCCCCCCGCTCTCAGTTCGTTACTGAATCTTTAAATTTTTGTGGTATTTAACACAATATCATACTTACTTAAGTCCAGCTATTCCTCGAAGGGCGCAATACAAACGCATTAAAACCACACCTTGAACTGTATAATCTTCACCGCTTTCAGGATTTAAGGATTGTTGTACGTTTTCTTGCAATTGTTGCAGAAGTTCGTATCGTACCAAGCTTAAGGCGTCGCTCTTCCTTTTTTGACTTGAGCGAATGTAAATAGCAAACCATGTGCGCACATTTTGATCATTTCCCAGCAGCATGCCCGTCAGGAAGGCAATCTAGTAAGATAAATTTAATTACTTTATTTTTTTCAATCTATTAAACTTTAAATTAAATCAGAAATTTAGAGCTATCTAAAAAAATAGAATTATTAGGCTCTAGCTGCTGAGTCTATTGGTTAGGTAGCCAACTGTAAAAAGTTTATGCTTTCTTTCGGTATCTAACATATCGTCATCTGAAAATGCAAAAAGGCGTAACTTTTTTTTCATAAAATTACGTGGGTACTTGTAAGTCCATGAAATGCACAATAATCAATCAAAAAGTGATTTTTGTATTTTTGTTTGTTACGGCCTTTTGCATTTGACACACAAATAACACAACACAAACGGCAATAACGCAAAAATTTGCTTTATTTCACTTTTAAATGGGAAATAATACCAAAATCTGAGTTGTGCTTTATTTCCAACAAATGCTGGAAACAAAACAAATTTTGCCTTATTTCCCATTGCTCATTTATACTATTTGTAACAAAAACAGTTTACTGACAGAAGGAAAAAGAACTTTAGGTGCATTCTTTTGCAACCGAGCTACAAAATAACACTCACTTAAATGACGAAATACGCGCAAAGCAACAACACAAACTCGGCTATTTATCCGAGTTCAGCCAGGTCGGTTAAAAAATACACGACCTGAAGGGTAGTGTTGTTAAGTGAAAAAACTGCTCTATTGTGAATAGTTAATGGGAAAGTGAAGAGGGAAATTTTTGTTTCCTTATATAATTACGTGACTTATTTTAAATAAGTATATGGGAAAATCTTTTGAGACGGGGACTTTTCAAAAAAAAAAATTTTTTTCAATAAGTAGCACAATTTTTTTTTCATAACTGATCACTTGTCAACCCAATTTAAGTACATTATAACCCGTGTAACTATTTTTTTTAATTGCTACTCTATTTAAACCATATTTTCAAAATTGTTTTCTATTATCCCGGTCAAGTTAGATTTTCAAGGTTGCAGTAACTCGCATAAAGCTGAAAATTGGTACGAACGTCATTATAAATGAAATGTGAAAAGTCCTTATCGATCGCAGATCTGTAAAAAAAAATTATTCAAGGTCAAAGGTCACATAAATTGATGTTTACAATTTTTCAGCTAAACCAAAGTGTAGATCGTGCAATTATCTTTAAAACCCGTTAGGCCACTTTTTTCCTAAGAGTCCCATTTCTGACCGCCGCGACGCTGGGCACTTTCAAAATCGTATACTTACAAATCCGTCCATTTAACTTGTTCATGTACTACTTTTGGTCAAATGTAACTGGGTGACTACCTACATAAATATGTGCACTATTTTGCTTTATTACTTAACTAGCAGACCCGGCGAACTTCGTCCCGCCCAAAATTAGATTTTTAATTTAAACATTTTGTTCCAACAGTTTCTCCAACAATCCACATTACGATTTGTACTGCACATTCATCGGCTAAGACTATGGTTTGGTGGTCCGCCTTAAATAACCGAACGAAAGTGTTATGTCCATGAGAAGTTCCCTGGTGGCAACAATGAGCCGGATCTATAGTGAATGTGCCTTAAAAACTTTATTTTATAGTTAGCGGCAATTTCAAAATGAATGCGTATTCTTGTTCAACAGAAATATAATATACACACATAAACTGAGATGAAATACCTTAAAAGCCAGTTTCGCGAAAGCAATTTAAGTGAAAAATGATTTTTTTCTGTCAGGTTCTATATTAAATTCAATTAAAAAATTAATTTTCATTAAATTGCTTTCATAAAACTGGCTTTTAAGGTATTTCGACAGGTGGTGATTTGAGATTTACCACTGCACAACTCAACCCTGGTTTCTTCGAATGAAGCTTTAACGCATAATAATATTGGCAAATCGCATCCATTGGGCCAATCGTAACACATGAGAGTTCGATATACTTAATGATGAAACAGGTCGACTTAGTCTGACCTTTACGGCACCTTTTCTCACTTGTCGATTTTTAGTAATAACTCGACCTCAGCACCACCTTGAAGCACTTTTTTGCAATTGGACTGCCTTTACCGTTTCCAATACATGTTTTGAATATTCGCCAAAACGGATCATGAAAAAGATTTATAGTAATAACTCAGCTCCAGCGCCAACTGGCGGATTAAATTGTGAAACTAAACTATCCAGAGACCCACTCAAACACACACACAAAACTTTGTTAAAATCCCTCCAGCCATTTAAGATTTCACTTACAAATATACCCACAGAAGA
The DNA here is from genome assembly GCF_001687245.7 of Rhagoletis zephyria. NCBI lineage: Eukaryota > Metazoa > Arthropoda > Insecta > Diptera > Tephritidae > Rhagoletis > Rhagoletis zephyria. Next base: position 391,292 of record NW_016157230.1, read on the forward strand.
ATTATATACACATTCAAAGATAAGTAAAAGTCAGTACGTTTGTATTTTTCCACGCCCCCTTTTTAAATAGCCCATTTTTCTCAATGAGTATGGGATTAATTTCATATATCTCCATACGAAGTGTTCCAGTACTATACCATGAACACTTCCAGAGATATGCAGTATGAAATTCGGCTTGTACGGTAGGTGCCACGCCCCCTGTTACAATAGCTCCATATTTCCTCCATGACTATGCAATTAATTTCATATATCACCACACCTAGTTCCAGCAACTCCAATTTTTCTCCATGAGTTCAAAAATTTGACCATGAACGCTTCCAGAAATAGGCAGTATGAAAAATTCAGTTTGTATGGGAAGTGCCACGCGCCCTTTTCAATAGCTCTAATTTTTATCCAAGAGTATGGGATTGATTTCATATATCTACATACCAAGTTCCAATACTCTACCATAAATACTTCCAGAGATATGCAGTATGAAAAATTCGGTTTGAAAGGGAGGTGCCACGCCCGCTTTTCCGATTTTTTTCCAAGAGTATGCGATAGATTTCACATATCTCCATACCAAGTTCCAGAACTCTACCATTAACATTTCCAGAGATATAAGGTATGAAAAATTCAGTTCCACGCCGCTTTTATATATCGAGATTGTTTTTAGCCGATAACCATCCTTTGAACGTCTTCAGCAGGTGTCCGAAATTTCAAAAAGATCGGTTCAGCTGTTCTCGAGCTTTGCGATATACATAAGCCGTGTTTTATTTGTCCAGAAATTTAAGCTATTAGCTTATTTTGTATGGAGGACTTACCCAACATAATTATATTGGCTTATGAAAGGCTAGCTTGTATATTGAACAAGAGGCATTGCCATTTAGCATCAGAAATTTTCTCCTTCAGCCAATCAGAAAGAGGCAAAAACTTACTTTGACACTATTTGCAGTCAAACAACTGTCAAAATTAGGCTAACATAGGAAATAAGCTAATTTCGTTTTATTTGACCAAGATTTAGCTATTTGCTTGTGATGGTTGAATAAAACATGCCTATAGATGGATAAAAGTTGCTGCTTTTGATATTGCGCTCACCTACGTACAAACAAACATAGCAGCAGGGTTTTTATGCGTAATTGTATACATACATATGTATGCACATAAATATGTATTTACAAATGTAAGTGCTAACAGAAATGTTAGTTGCTCCTTGTGGCAACATAAACGACTCTACATACATAATGGTGCATTTACATGGTATGAATCTGGTCATAAGCCGTATGAATTTTCCTATAAAAGAAGCACCAACTCTATGAAGAAATGAATGAAAGCGATATATATTTAACAATTTTGACTTATATACTTGGCAAGAATTCTTTTTGTAAACAAACAAAAAAATTTCATTGTGTGCTAACTTTGAAACTAAATAGAAGCTTATTTTTTTTAATGTGCTTTAAAAAGGACCTACTGCCCATAAAGCCTTGTGAATTGCTATTTTTTCAAATGGGTAATGCCTCAATTCAAACATATTTGTAGATAAACTCATGATACAATAATTTTTAGAAGGTAGTTTCACTTCAAAATTTTTGACATAAACCGTGTCTGTGACAATCACGCAATGTGGCCACTGCTACGATATAGAACTTGGGGATTATCGCTTGTTATTTTAGATATTTTTTAACAGAACATGTAAAGATTTATATGTTTCATAATTTTTATTTTTAATATAAATATACGTATTTTATACATACATTTTTGCCACTGCTAATCACATGAATAAAAATCATAAAAATGAAAATATAACAGCAATATTTCTTGTTTATAATGGATTAGATCCATCGCACACCACGGACTTTATCGGTCGCCAATTTAGATGTGATCGCTAGTCTTTCCATTGCACCACAACTTATTGGTCAGAGCGATTAAGCTGGTGTAATGTGCGCACCTCCATACATCTTCATGTACATATTTCAAGCGAGCCCTATCATTTAAATAGGCGGCCGATAAAGTCTGTGGTGTGCGGTGGCTCTTATAGCTGCGTCCTTACATCTATTCCGTGTGTTAATTAATTTGCAGTTAATTTTTTATGAAGAAAATTATTACAAAATATTCGAAAATTTCTCTTCTTATATGTTTGGCTTTTCTTTGTTTTATTTTTCCAACGTCAAAGGCTGGATTTTTTTTTGAAAAAGTTGGTACAACAAAAAATACGAAACACGTTTTCTGTCAGATAGCTAACATGGCGGATAAGAAGAAGAAGTGAAACTACCTTCTAAAAATTATTGTATCATGGATAAACTATTTTTTGTTCAGAAATGGCTTGTTTACGTTTTTTGTCTTTCATATTAAAAACGTTTGGCATAAGTTGAAATCGTAGGGATGCCGTTTTCTTTGGTTTCTCAATGGATTTTTTACTTGAAAAGGCACCAAAATATACTATATGCAATACTTCTACATATCGTCGTTTAAAGTACAAAACCGCGCATCAAGAAAATGCAAAACCTCGTATGTGAGGTTGCCTAAATTTTATAGGAGTAAGACTTGTCCTAATTAAAAACGGTTCTCTCTTTTAAACTCAATTATCTCTTCTCCTTATGTCTAAATATCGATATTTTATTATAAATGGCTAAGGGCTTGATGTCAGGAGCTTCCGGTGACCAAATATCCTTTTTGGCACAAATTTTAGTTTCGAGGTTTTTCAGAACCACGATGCGCGCTTTTGTACTTTAAACGACGGCGTTACACAATATGTTAAGACTCCGAACGACAATTGTACAGAATACACTCGGAGGTTAACTATTACCGACAGAGGGGCAAGCGCTATTAGAAAAAAACTTTTTTGTTTTTTACATTTTAATGTTGGTGGGAAACTGGGCTTGAATCAGTGTTGGCACTAATCGATTGATTTTTTAATCAATTACTTAATTCGATTAAATTCAATCCGATTACAGTTAATCATGATTAATTTAAATCTGATTAAACAGTTAATCGTAACCACGATTAAAAACATTAATTTTGAATCATTAACCCTTAATCTGATTAAGTAGTTTTGGTGATTAATTAATATATGCTATATTTTCCTGTGAACAAAAGTCCAGTTAATCGGGTATGGCCAGGTCGGTTTTCCTCATCTAAGCGATTTCGTGTGCATTTTCATTAAGATCTATTCCAACAGACGTTTTACAAACTAAGTTTTAATATCCCTCTGCACATGTGCGCTGGGTTGTAAAAGTTCCCAGTTTATGTATTACTAATAACAATAATTATAACTTTTTTTATATTATGTGCTTTTTATAAGCATAAAACACGAAATAATTACTGTAACTAGTGTTTGGTCTCGAATTCGAACAAACTGGACAACATAACATTTTCTTTTTAACTGGATTAATCGCTCAGTTGATTACGATTAATTAATTTTAATCGTCAATCACGATTAACATTTTAATCATCAATTTTCAATCAATAATCAGATTAACATTTTGCCAACACTGGCTTGAACTCAGGCGCTGCGTAAAGCTCTACAGCAGCCGCCACTACTTTACATATATTGCTGGTATTGAAAAGAGTTCACATGTATAAATTAAAAGATATAACTTAAGCAGTTACAACGCTAAACAAAAGGAAAAGTTAATTCGTTAATTCTCTGACCTTTTAAGATATGACACCCCATTATTTGCAGTAGTTTGCAAATATACACTAATTGCTCTAAAATCGCATACATTTTCGTGGGATGTTTTTCTTTGATTTCGAATTGAAAATACATTATGATCATATTGTACCGAAATAAGTGCGGTATCCCTGCATTTTGTAAAAGCCAGAAAGAAGCATAAACTGTATGAAAAAATGAAAGGGAGAAGTATACATGCCTTCTATAATTTTGACTTATATGTATATTTGGCAAGTATTTGTGTAAACAACAAAAAATACACATTTTCATTTCTTTGCCAGCTTGGAAAATATAGGCTTATTTTTACTGAAATGTGTTATAAAGCTTATTAAAATGTTCTGTAATGTCTTGATTTTAAGTTTGTTATCATAGTGCCTTGTATTTTGATTGTCCACTATACGTGAGTTGCTTCTATTTAAAAAGTTCTTGTACAATTAATTTCTTTGTTTTGAATTTGCTTGTTTTTAATTTTTAAAATTCATACTTTTGACATGTATGTGAATGGCGGAGTTACCGCTTTCCTACTTTTCGGTGGCATTTTATATTAAAAAGGCATCAAAATGGGAAAAAACCTCCTTGGTGTCTCTGCATCTGTTAAACTTTTTATGGGAAGATGTATGAAAATCTAACTTGCTATAATTTCATATGCTTAACAGTATCACAACAGTATGTACTCCCCATAACTTTTCATATGAAAAAATGTATTATATGCATCCCACTCGATATCATTGAATTCCTCATTAGAACATGTAGTCCCTCTATTTTAGCGTATCAACAGTTCATATGGCTTCATACCATGTAAATGCACCATAATTGCCTACATTATTTCCCCATGAACTGTACATATATAATAACATAAGAATCAACATTAACGTTAACATTAGCACGTATGTATATGTATACATAACCCGAAATTTCAAAAAAGTCGGTACAGCTGATCTCGAGCTTTGCGAACAGAAAAAAAACGGCTTTCAAAATATATATTAGTATAGATTGTAAAATTTAAATGTTGGTCTTATTTCTCAACGAGAAATGAAATAAAGCAAATTTGTGTTATTTCATATTCAATGAAATAATTTGAAATATTTGAAGCTGTGGCAGCACTGCATTTACAAGAATCTACAATTTAAATGCACTAAAATGCAACCATGATTAATAAAAAGCTGAAGTGGCAAACCCTCGTTCGTTCTAGATAAATTGTATTCGCGTCGAAAATGCTAGTTCGCACAGTGGTTCGGATAGCAGATCTAGCTGGACGAAAGTCAAAATTTTTTTGTTTTTAAAATACTTAATGGTACTTGGAATACATTCCTGACAATACATTCAAATAGAAATTGCATTTATTAAAGCATTAACATATGAAAACAAACAAAAAAAGG
>NW_016157230.1:403600-415471 GCF_001687245.7 Rhagoletis zephyria
CAAGTCAACGCCGCCTATTTGAGAACTCTATTTTAAAAGCTGAAATTTAACTTAAATGATTGCTAATTGCACTCACAGATATTTGTATAACTGCAAATTGACTTTATAAACAAAAAATTACACTTATTTCGCTATAGATTCAGAGGTCATAACGCAAGGGGGTGGGGGGTTATTTAGTTATGTAAAAGTTAAAAAAAAAAATAGTAACTCGCGAATTTTCTCCTTTCTGAAATTAAAAAATTATACAACAGGCATGCAAATCTTTAAGCGCTGTTATAAAATTTTTTCTGAAATTTATTTGTCTTTCTTGCTGTGATCTTAAATTTTAGTCATGGTAAATAAAATCTTAAGAAGTGAGTTGTTTGACATTTGGGGAAGTGTTGCTGAAACTTCTAAAAGACAACAAGGTGTCCGTGATTATGTGATTAGTAAATTGAAAGAAATATCTGATGAAAATGCTGTTCCGAAGTAAATAAAGTAAATTAAGTAAATGACTTTAGATTCGTAATCAGCAACCCAGAAAACCCCCCGATACCCAGTTACATAGAAATCAACCTTTTTTTTAAATTTTCGTCCGCCATATTGGATCCGCCATTTTGAATTTTTGGTAAATGACTTTAGATCTAAACATTACCGACGAGTGTCGACCACTCAGATAATTTGCCGTCCACCGTTTGAGCCTCTGGGGGAGAGACGAAGCCTCTATATCTTCTAGTACCGTGGAATGGCTGACAGTGTCAAAATCCTTCGACAGGTCCAACGCTACTAGAATCGTTCTCTCACAGGGACGGTTACGGTTAAGGCCACGAGTTATCTGAGTGTTTATGGCGTTAAGTGCTGTTGTTGTACTGTGCACTTTACGGAAACCATGCTGATGCTTCGCTGGGGTCAGGTGGTTTGTGAAATACGGGATCAGCAGGGCCTCAAGTATCTTCACTACCGGGGAAAGGAGCGTTATCGGTTGATACGAATCTCCTTTGTTGGCAGGTATCGCCAGTTTGAGCAGTGGGACCACTCTCCCCACCTTCCAGATGTCTGGGATGATGAGAGTGGCCATTGACAAGTTGAGGACCTCCGTTAGGTACGCTACCCCCGCAGGACCCAAATTTTTCAGCATCAGCATGCATATTCCGTCGGGACCCATGGCTTTGGAGGCTTTCGCCTTCCCGATGGCCACCTGAACTTCACCGCAAGTGAAAGCAAGGGGGCACAATTTGTTGGCAGTTTGTGCAGCCTTCTGGTAGCTCGACGCTTGGTTTTATCCACCGGAGGATGCAGTATGAACTGCCGGCTAAAGTAGCTCGCGCATCGCTCCGGGTTCGACGAGGCATGGTCGCCGAAAGAAATTTCGACTCTGTAGTCGTGCTTCGTCGGATTGGATAGTAACCTCACGGTTGACCAAAGCTTACTCACATCAGAGGTGAAGTTGCAAGTCTTCAGATGTTCTTCCCACTTCTTCCGCTTATGTATGTTCACTAGTTGCCGAATCTCCGCGTTGAGATTCCTGATACGGGGATCACCGGGATCGGCCTGATGAAGGCTGTCACACTCATCGGCTAGGACAGCCGCTTCGGCAGGGAAATTTGGACGTGGGTCAGTGATGCATCCTGCCGGTACGAAGCGGGCTGCAGCAGCAGTGACAGCCCTGCGGAACTTACGTTCACCAAGGTGGACGTCGGTTGGTGTGGGGAGAGCAGCGAAGGTGTTTCAGTAAATTCCGCGAAGCCTTTCGAATCAGCTTTGGGGAAGTTGATATATGTTCGGTGCTTCGCGGAAGCAAAGTCGGTTGGTTTATCGATCGAGATGACTATGGGCAGATGATCTGATGCTAGAGGCAGCATAGGTCGCCATGATATGCTGTTTATCAGACCAGCGCTGACTATTGTTATGTCTGGCGAGCTGCAGCAGCTGCCCATAATCCTGGTGGGTGCGTCGTCGTTCATTGTGCAGAATGTCGAATCGTCTATCTGCTCAGCCAAATCGGTTCCCCTATGAACGTTTGACAGGATTGAGTGCCAAAGATCGTGGTGCGCATTACAGTCACCTACTACCATTCGGTTTTCACCTCTGAGGAGCGCACCTATATCAGGGTGATATCCTGCCGGGCAGCAGGTGACAGGGGGTATGTAAACGTTGAATATTTCGAGCTCAACATCGCCTGACCGGATAGCAATGTTCGAAAAATTCTTTTCGCTAAATTATGCAAAAAGAAGCTGAAAATCAAAAATTAAGAAAATCAAAAATTACATATATTTGCAAAGTCGCGCGCAAAGATCAAATTATATATTCGAAAACTACTTAAAATTCTCTAAAATATTAGTCTAATTTCAAGACCTGACGGACCGGTACTCACACTTTTTTTACTAATAATCTTTAGCATCTACATTTCAAAGTAAATTTTTTGGTAAGAAAATAGGAAAATACCAAATAAATGATAAATACCTTCACCTGAATATTCCACGACATTTAGATAATTTATTACAGTTGATAAAGAAACACTTTCTGTAATGGGTTCAGCGCCAAATGCAACTAAACTGATTAGTCGGTATCGTGCCCATTCTCGTATTTTTTTGGAAATGTATCGTTCGTGCAGAAGGGGGGTGAGTAAATAATGTAAAATTTGGTACTTATGACTTTTACTATCACCTCTCTAAGTCAAACCGGTTTTTTTTTACCAACTGTCACCATGANTACGGAATATCCTGGTCTACCATACTGTGCAGATTGTAGGGGGAACCAAGAGCTGTTAGCGTGTGTGTGGTGGTGCAATTGTGTGTGTTCTGTGGTCTGTCGCGGTTGTGGTGTGGTCTATTGTGTTGTTATGTTGTTGTGCTGTGGTGTTTGTGTGGGACTGCTCAGGTGGACTGGGGTTAGCCGTGAAGGCTGCTCTGTTGGAGCAGCAGGGGGGCCAAATACGATGTGGTCCACTGCCGATGTGTCCGTAGTCCTGAGCAGACTCTGAGGTGACTCCACCCTTCGCAAGAATTGCACTTGACTGAGGTGGATTTGTGGTGTAGTCGTCTCTGGCATACACAGCAGGTGTAGGTTTCTGGCCCTGGGTTTGACTCGATGCCAGCCCTGAGTAGAAGAAAACGTAGCGAATGTAGCCCTATGGACGAACAACTTCTGAGACACTTCGCCGACCTAAACGGGGTTAGATCGCCGAAACAACAGCCCTTGGTCGGGTAAAACCCGAGTCATTCCGGTACGTAGGACCGGCTGTCGTGGGAATGAAGATGAGTCGGTCTAGACGTGTGGCTGGACGACGCAGTACTCCGCTAGTCTTAACTTCTGCCATGCGCACTTGACCGTCTTTCGTCGGGAATACCTCGGTGATACGACCTCTCCGCCATTGACTGCGTGGTAGAGTGGGTTCGAAAACCAAGACTAGGTCGTTTACTCGAAGGGGAATAGCTTTCTCCTTCCACTTAGTACGGCATATAAGTTGGGGCAGGTACTCTGTCGTCCACCGTTTCCACAAGCGGTCTTTGAGGTTCTGCGCTATCCTCCATTGCTTTCGCAGGCAAAGCTTTTCGTCGACTGGGTGTGGAGTTTGTGTTGAATTCACACATCCCAGCAAGAAATGGTTCGGCGTGATTGGCTCGCCTTCTTCGTGAGATACCGGTGAGTCTGTTAGCGGCCGCGAGTTAATAATATTTTCAGCCTCTATCAACCAGTGATGCCAGATTGTGGGTAATTTCCCTATTTGAGGGATATTTTGCATCAAAAATTATTAAAAGGGAAAAAGGGACATTTCATATAAATAAGGGATTTTCTTTTGACGCAGTTATTGTTGCATAATTGATCAAAATTCAAGAATATTCGACATTCTTACGTAATTTATCGTTCTGAAGATGTGATGTGGAGTGAAATGGTATATAATTGTTAAAAAGTATAAGGACAATTTCGAAAATTTTCTTACGTTAACCAATTCAAGCGCTGAGTAGGAAAGAATCTTTTCAGTTGTAACTGGTGTTTCATGTAAAAAGCGGAACAAATTATCTGATGAAATGTTAAATAGCACATGAATGTGCTTCAATTTTAAAGTCACCAAAAAATTCTTTTAGGCCCTTAGTGAGTGAGCAAAAAAATGAAAGTGAAAAAATGAATGAGTGAAAAAAATGCAGAAAAAGGGGTTTTTTCTTAACAGCGGTCGGCCCTCGGCAGGCAATGGCAAACCTCCGAGTGTATTCCTGCCATGAAAAACAGCTTCTCATAAAAATACACTCGCCATTCGGAGTCGGCGTAAAACTGTAGGTCCCTCCCCTTTGTGTGACAACATCAAGGGGACCACCACAAATTGGAGGAAAAGCACATATGTGTAAGCGCCAAACTATTATTATTATTTTATATGAATTTTACTTCTTTACTACTGAAACATGTATATGTTTAAATTCGTTGGGAATTTTGTGGGATAAATTTTCAAGATGTGGGTAATTGAGGGATTTTTTCCCCATTTCCGTGGGATATTTAACAGAGAATGTCTGGCATCACTGCTATCAACACACTTTGTAAGGTTGCTACTTTAGGCGCTGTTTCACCTAGAGATCGGTTAAGTAGAGATTTAACAATTCGTATAAGACGCTCCCAGCAACCGCCTGCACTGGGATTGGCGGGGCAGTTGAATAGCCATTCAATATTATACTTTGCGGCTTCTTCTTGAATGCGGTCTGTATCAAATAGTTGCTCGGCGTTTTTTAACTCCTTTAGGGCGCCGATGAAATTAGTCCCACTGTCGCTTCTAATCCTTACTGGGGTCCCACGTCNCTGTCGCTTCTAATCCTTACTGGGATATGCGCTGCGCTTACAGGTAAACAAGTGAAGATAACACCCCACCTCTTCTCTCGTCTATGCCCGATTGCGACATTTAAAGGCCCAAACAGGTCTACGCCTGTGTAAGAAAATGGTCGTACATAGGGTGTAACGCGGTCAGCTGGCAGCTGCCCCATCATAGGCGCGACTGGCTTTGCTTTGGTCAATCTGCATTCAAGACAGTTTCGCTGCACTCTCTTGTAGAGCGTTTTACTATGGGGAATCCAGAATTTTTGTCGTACTGTATTGATTATAACTGCGAGGTTCTGATGATGACCTTTCTCGTGATGGTGCTTTACGATTAGTTCTGCGACGATGTGCTTCGCCGGGAATAAAATAGGATGACGCGTCTCGAAAAGTAAATACATTGCCATATCGATGCGACCATTTAACCTCAGAAGGCCCTTTTCGTCGAGATAGGGTGTAAGACTGTACACCGCACTCTGTCTGAATGCTGACGCGACGAAGAGAGGTCTGAAATCTCGCTTGCGAAACACTCTTGTTGCACCGTTTTACAGATCTTCTTCAATTTCCGCAGCGGTAAGTACATTCGACAGACGCATATTGACTGACTTTCTATTAAACAACAATTTGGCTCGTAACACCCATGCGACTATCCGTTTTATCTTCAAGTATGAACGAAATTTAGTAAAATCAATGAAATTTTTACTTGCCTGACAATAAAGGAGACGGCTGGGTTGAACTTCTTCAAGCATTACTGCGGGACGCTCGACAATAGTGGCTGGCCAATGTAGCTCGCTGTACTTACGGAATTCAGGGCCGTTGATCCAGCGGTCATCTGTATTGAACCTAGGTGGAGTTGACGGTCGTGTAGCTGCGTCTTCTGGGTTGCTATTAGTTGTAACCCAACGCCACTGCTCAGGAACAGTTACGCTTATGATTTCAGCAAAGCGATGACCTACGAAGGCCTTGTATTTTCTCTCGGAGGAATAAATCCATTGCAATACAGTCTGCGAGTAGCTACAAAAGAGAATGCGGCTGATATTGAAGTCGTGGTAGCTACCAATCATCTTACTTAATCTGGTGCCCAATACTGCTGCTTGCAACTCAAGTCTAGGAATAGACATTAAGCGATTAGGGGCGGTGCGAGTTTTAGCCATTACGAAAGTCACGTCCACTACGCCGTTGTGCACCACGCGGAAGTAACCAACTGCTGCAAATGCTACTTGGCTAGCGTCGACAAAAATGTGCAATTCTATGTTGCTGCTACATGAGATATTGGCCGAGTAGTACCGTGGAATCTGAAAATTTCTGGTGCGCTGAAACTCTTTCCACGAGGGTATCCATTTCGCTGTCAGATCTGCAGAAAGAGCTTCGTCCCAGTTGATGCCTTGCCTCCAGGTTTTTTGCACCAAAATTTTCGATGAGATTAATAAATTCGCCAATAGCCCAAATGGGTCGAAAACTGCCATTACGATGCTGAGTAACTCCCGCTTCGTCGGAGCTCGCTCACTAGAAAGCACTGATTGCGGTACGAAACGATGAAACTTCGTATGGAACTCGAATGCGTCTTTTTTGGTGTTCCTGTACATGCCGAGGACCTTTTTGGCGGTTTCACTGCGTGCCATGTTAATTGTTTCACGCGTTGTTGGTGGTGTTTTGTTCAACGCTCTCTCTACGTTACTGCAGTTGGATATGAAATCTCGTAATTCGAAACCTGCTTCCAAATTGATGTTTACAATCTGTTGGCAGACTGTAATGGCTTCGTGTGTATCGTCAAACTGGCAACCAGGTCATCCACGTAGTGATTATTTATTATGGCAGGTGCCGCTTTCGGGAATTCTGTTTCAAATCTTTCGGCGTTTTTATTCTTCACGCGCTCGGCGGTACACGGTGAGCAAACTGCACCGAAAATCATAGTTGTCATCAAAAATTCTTATATAGGTTCGTTGGAGTCCCCGGTTCCGCCATAAATAACGTTGTGCGTTCGCATAGTCGTTGACACAAACTTGGTCGGGCCATACGCCACCCAACCCAATGACGTTTTGATAACCACCGGACTTTCATGGTCGGCCAGAACGGTACTCGAGCTGATACCTAAATGTGCTTCATTTAAACCGATCAACAAAACTGGTTTCGCCATGCTGTAGTCTTGCAATGGCAGGTCCCTTAAATGGTAGAAATCTTCTTTGGCAAAAGACTGCTTAGGTAAATTCAGATTTTTTACCGTATGTACGTTTTTCAATGAAAATCTAGTATTATCGCAACAGCTACCAATTTCAAAGGTTACCTTGAATGAATCGGTCACGACCCTGTAGTTGTACCACTGGAGTGTAAGGGGTTGACGGTGACCCTTAAGCCCAATGCTCTTAGCAGTCTCATCTTCTATTACTGTGATCGCTGACCCTTCATCGAACATTGTCAAAACTTTGTATTTACCATTCGGCCCATAAAGGTTAACCGGAAGAGTTTTAAATAGCTGCTTAGACGTCTGCTGTACAAGACGGCAATTCAGCAGCGGCTGCGTGCTAATCTGTCGTTGGGTTGCTTGTTGCGGTACGGATTGTTGTTCATCACTGTGTAACAATTGGTTGTGGTACCTTGCACAGCCATTTATATTACAAGGCTTCTTAGACAGGCATTTCGACGAACTATGTCCTTTGCGAAGACAATCAAAACACAGTTGACACATTTTTACCACTTCCCATCTTTCTGCTACACCTACCGTTTTAAAGACTTCACACCTTGCGATTGAATGGTTGCCGCCACAATGGAAACACTTCATGGGCTCTGCTGGGCTTTCATCTTGTATGTGCATCAAACGTCGGGGATTAGCTGACGACACATTATGCTTGTAAATATTTGTGTTGGCAGCCGGCATCAAACAAACAACTCTGGCTAAGTCACTAAGCCATGCAGAAAAATCTTTTATTGTGGGGTACCTATTCGATAAGTGCTGGTCACACTTCGCAGATTTCAAAAACGCTACCACGTTACGCACCTTGGTAGAAAATGTCACTATCTGCTCAGGCTTGTGCTCGGCTATAGTCGGGAGTTGTTGTAATTTACTAAGCTGCCATTTTACTAAAATGTCGGGCCTACCGAACCTAAACTCCAACTCGTTCAACACATTTGGCACGTCGTCAGGGTAAATTAACATTGATACCACTGCTACTTTTGCTGGCCCCACCAAGCACTTTTGTAAACGCATTAAATTTTGTCGATTATTGTAGCTAAATGCCTGCGTAGTTTCATTAAAGTTGGCTACGAACAGATGCCACTCTTCGGCATTACCGCTAAAAGTTGGCAAGTCGTATAATTTTACCGCCAAATGTGTGGCTGGCACAACTGTGTCTTACCTCGCTTGGTGCTGGATGTACAGTTACATTTTCTTCACTTTGTGGTTGCATTTCTTCTCGTAGTCTCACGATATCCCTCAGGCTTTCCAGCGTACTGTTCCGCAACTCTTCAACTGATGCCCGCAAGGCATTTAAAGTCGCGATAATAGCGTTCACGTGGTCTTCACCCGCTGTGGCTGACCGTACTGAATCCTCCATTATCGTACTTTCAAACGATGACTCGATTACGCTGGCAACCCTTTCCACCACTCGGCTCCGTAGAAAATAACTATCCGACTCTCGTGACATGCACCCCTTATGCCGGGCAGACGTGTTAATAAGCTATAACTGTGCCGGTTTTCGTGCCAGAAACTATGCAACTCCAGATCTACACCATGGTGACACACCCGACAGTTGTAAAATTCAATCCTGTTCCTCAAAAACGTACCACAAATGTTGCAAACTCGATTTTGTTCTTCGCAGACGTACCAGCAAGTGTTGACTCGATTTTGTTCCTCGCAGACGTACCAGCAAGTGTTGAAAACTGTAGAAATTATAAGACGATTGGCGTAGATTGACGCTTGTTGTTGTTGTTGCGGCTACATGGACAAAGCCGTTAGGGTTGTCGGGTTTTCCGGGCATGCGAAGAGATGTTTCGAGTCATGTGGGGTCCCTCCGCATGCCGAACACTCATTTGGCACATCCTCATTCAATCTACTCAGGTATGAGTTTAACCTGCTGCAGTAGCCAGAGCGAAGTTGGGCTATTGTTGTTCGTGTCTCGCGAGGCAGATGACGCTCCGTCTCGTCTATGTCCGGTGGTGGTGTGCCTAGAACGGCATTCACAGGTCTAGAGTCTACATAACTTGAGACTGACTCCCTGTGAATGCCGTTCAGGGCCAGTCGGTAAGCTGACGGGTCCAGACGCTGCTTGACGAACCTCTGGACTTCGTCCGTCATTTCATATAGATCCCTCCAGACGTGCCTAGGCGAGGGCTCCTCTGCAAGCAGCTGTCTGTTCGGGTGGCCACTTCTGTGGCTCCCAATCAGGAACTGCTTGCAGAGCATTATGTTGTGCTCCTTTATAGGGAGCATTTGTGCCTCGTTGTGGAGGGGATGTTCTGGCGACATCAAGAGGCATCCTGTCGCTGTCATGAGTGCGGTGTTCTGTACAGTCTGTAGCTTCGTCCACTGCGTCCTACTAGTCCCCGGCGACCACACTGGTGCTGCGTAGTTTAAAACCGGCCGACCTATTGCCTTGTATGTTGCCAGCAACATTTCTTTGTCTTTGCCCCAAGTACTGCCGGCTAGCGACTTGAGGACCTTGTTGCGGCTCTGTACTTTATTGACAATAGCGCAGAGAAGGAGAGCAGGCTGTCGAATGTTACTCCGAGTATTTTGGGATTATTCACCGTCGGAATTGGTGTGTCATCGACGTGAGTTCCCAGCGGTAGCCTGACCTCCTTCGTCCAGGTTGTGAACAGGGTCGCAGAGGATTTCGTAGGGGAGAGGGCTAGACACTTTGCAGTGAAGAAGCGAAAACACAAGTCATCAATTCCATTCCCAGTCGCCATGATCGAGCAATCGTCGGCGTTAAGCAGTGTTTGCGTTATTCAACTTTGCGTTCAACAATTGCGTTCAACTCAACGCAGGGTTGCACGAAAAAAAAGTTGAATGGCTAAATGTTGGCTGGCGACCAACTTTGTTGAAAGCGATTAGTTGAAAGTTGAACAATGCAAACACCTTTTTATGGCGAATATTTTGATATTTTTTCATATTTTGATAGTTTTAGCCATTTCAACTTTTTTTTCGTGCAACCCTTCGCTGAGTTGAACGCAAATGTTGAACGCAAAGTTGAACAATGCAAACACACTTTAAGAGACTCCGTCTGGTGGTTGAGGGAGATTTGAAATGTGAAAGTTAAACAGTAGCGGGGAAAAGACACCACCCTGCGGAACCCCCTGTTTTATTTTTCTGAGTTTCCTCGATTTGTCTCGAAACATTACCGACGAGTGTCGACCACTCAGATAATTTGCCGACCACCGTTTTGAGCCTCTGTGGGAGAGAGGAAGCCTCAATATCTTCTAGTAGCGTGGAATGGCAGACGGTGTCAAACGCATTTGACAAGTCCAACGCTACTAGAATCGTTCTCTCACAGGGACGGTTTCGGTTAAGGCCACGAGTATCTGAGTATTTATGGCGTTAAGTGCTGTTGTTGTGCTGTGCACTTTACGGAAACCATGATGATGCTTCGCTGGGGTCAGGTGGTTTGTGAAATACGGGAGCAGCAAGGCCTCGAGTGCTTCGCTACCGGGGAAAGGAGTGTTATCGGCCGATACGAATCTCCTTTGTTGGCAGGTTTCCCCGGTTTGAGCAGTGGGACCACTCTCCCCACCTTCCAGATGTCTGGGATGATGAGAGTGGCCATAGACAAATTGAGGACCTCCGTTAGGTACGCTACCCCCGCAGGACCCAAATTTTTCAGCATCAGCATGCATATTCCGTCGGGACCCATGGCTTTGGAGGCTTTCTTCTTCCTGATGGCCACCTGAACTTCACAAACGGCAATAACGCAAAATTTGCTTTATTTCACTTTTAAATGGGAAATAATACCAAAATCTGAGTTTTGCTTTATTTCCAACAAAGGTTGAAAATAAAACAAATTTTGCCTTATTTCCCATTGCTTATTTATACTATTTGTAAAAAAAAAAACAGTTTACTGACAGAAGGAAAAGGAACTCTGTTTATTCCAAAAATACAATTAAACCAAGGCACATTGAACAGCTAATATCAGTATAGCAACTGATTTGATTTTTTTCAAATTATTTGTTCTCGAAAATGTCAAATATTTTACATTTCTTCTCACAAAAATTCTAAATTGTTAGAATCTATTTGCATGTGAAACATTTTCCATACAAAACCAGCGATTAAATAGCAGCTTTTGGAAAGCTCGCCCAACTCAGCAGCACAACCGCTGATGACTGCGCCTGGCACAGGATGGATCAATGCTTCGAGAAGCGAACCAATTTACTAAGAAAGAAAGTTGCAACAATTTTCATTTTTCCAATTTAAATTTTTTACTTTTTTCGTATTTCGCATGGCACGCTTTGATGTAGAAGAAAAAAAGCAGAACAGTTTTTGGCACCTTCGATACCAGAAGCAACAACAAAATACAGGCAAATGTTGTTTTTGCTCAAATGCTCTAAACCTGTTTGATAGGCCTTGAATTAAACAAAAAATGTGATATAATTCATATGAAGAAAGCAAGTAGTAAGTAGTTTGTATGAATTTTTTCTGCATGCTTTTTAATATGTTAAAAACATTGCTGGAAAACCTTAAAATGTTTGCATGGAGCCATGTCACAATAAACAGATGAAGTAATAAAACGGCTTTCTCGCTTTATTTTCTGACATTCGGCTGCCTTATAGTCACATTTTATAGGCAAATTTTCAAATAAAGCAGTGGCACCTGGTAAATTCCACTATGGGTGGGATGCANTAATTCCCATTACTTGGACATCAAAAAGCAGTTTCAGAAGTGAACTAGTGTTATTTTATCATTTTTCCTTTTTCTAAACGATTATAATGCCACCAGTACATAATTGCGAAACGAGGGGAGGGGCGGGGACGCGAGCGCGACGTCGAACGCGGCGCGGCGCGAGGTGGCGCGAGGTGGCGCGGGGCGGCGCGCGAACGCGGACCCCCGCGACGCGGGGCACTTTCAAAATTGTATACTTACAAATCCGTCCATTTAACTTGTTC
>NW_016157230.1:415571-420022 GCF_001687245.7 Rhagoletis zephyria
AAGATGTGGTCTATGTTTGGGTGAACATAAATCTGATGAGTGTAGTACAAGGTAACAAATCCTGTCTGTGGAACTTGTGCGGACGCAAATAAAAATCTTGGTTTTAAGCTCGATACAGGTCATAGCATTTTCAGCAAGGAATGCCCTGTCTACCAAAGAAAACTGAAAATACAAAAACAGCGGGTGGGTTACTAGCAACCACATCTAGCAAGTGTTATAAGTAAAAAATCAGAAGATTTTAAAGTAATATATTTAAACGTTAACAATAAACTTGAAATCGACAGACTAGTGGAGTTATTTGACCCAGCTCTTGTACTTTGTTCCGAAACTAGCATAACAGATCAAATTAGGGATGTTGAAATAGGTCTAAAATCGTTTACAGCAATTAGATGTAATTCACATAGTAGGCACACCGGAGGTGTAGTTATGTACATTAAAAACTCGCTGGAATTTAGGGTTAAATATAATAAATCCATGAATACAAAATATATGGTGTATTATTGTGCAATTAAAAGATCTTGAGGTTAAATGGCAAATTGGAGTTTTATACCGCTCCCCAAGTACTAGTGATAGTGAGTTTATCAACTATCTTGATGCAATAGTAATGGACATATATGATACAACAACATACAACGTCTAACAATGTAATTGTTGGCGATTTTAATATCAATATGAACAAAGTATCGACACACAGTGTGAAATTGAATGAGTTGTTTAATTCCATGTCCATGCACCAACTTGTAGATTTCAATACCCGAATAGCAGAAGAATCTGAGACAAAGATTGATCTCCTATATTCAAATGTGAAAAATATTGCATGTAAGCATGTAAGAGGCTTGATCGACACAAAATATCTGATCATGAAACAATAATGCTTAATATTAATATAGGAAATCAAATCCCTCTCAGAATGGTATCAGAAATAGTGTCTTGGGAATGGTATAGTTGTGATAGCTTAATTGATCTGCTCCGATGTTACGATTTTTCCACATTTGATCAACTTGATTTAGAGGAAATGGTAGCATTCATAAATCTATGCTAGCTTAACAGTCTGCAACAATTAACGTTTGTGAAACAAATAAACATTAAAATAAAGAATAAGTGGTATGACTACGAACTGACACAACTAAATAAAAGAAAATAAGAGGCATACAATTTAGCAAAAGCATCACACCAATGGTCAGACTACTACAGAATTAAAAAATAATACAAAAAAATTATAAAACTGAAAAGAATTAAATAAGTATATGGAGAATAAAATTATAACTAACCAGTCCGATAGCAAGTTAATGTGGAAATATTTAAAACAGACGGTTTGCTATGATGGTATAAAAGATGATATTACATTATTACATCATGGTGGTCAATATATTGAAGATAAAAATCAAATAGCAGAGGTCTTAAATACCTACTTTGTTGAAAGCATAGTGGAAATAAATAATAATATTGAAAATATAGAATATAGTGATAACTTCTATTATAACATCGATAGCACATTTAAATTTAACGAAATAACTACTGATGACATAGTGCGAATTGTCAAGAAATTTAAATATAAAATTGGTGGGAAAAAATTATTATCTGAAGGAGTAATAAAAGACTCTTTAATATACTTGGGGTATTTTTATTCAATTATGATCAACAAAAGTATAACAGATGGTATCGTACCTGATGAATGGAAAGTTTCCACAGTGGTTCCAGTCAAAAAAATTAAAAACACAGTTAAAGCTGAAGAACTTCGACCGATCAATACTCTACCAAATCTGGAGAAAATATTAGAAACAGTGGTAAAAAACCAGCTCTTGGAGTATATTGAAGATAAAAATATATTAATTAAAGAGCAGTCAGGGTTTCGAGCTAAACATTAGTGTGAAACGACTTAAATACCAGTTAGGTTATTTCTCAATGGAAAGAAGACATGAGAAGTAAAAAAGTAATACTGGCAGTTTTTATTGACTTGAAAAGAGCTTTTGAAACCATTGATCGAAAACTAATGATTTTTAAGTTGAAACAAATTGGTATTAAAGAGGTAGAACTGAAGTGGTTTGAGAGCTTCTTAACTAATAGAAAGCAACACACAGTTATAGGAGAAGTATTGTCTAAGGATATACCGGTAGATATTGGACTACCACAGGGTTCAGTACTAGCACCAATTCTTTTCAATATCTACATCAACGATATTTTATCATCAATCAGTTATTGTAAGATAAGACTGTTTGCTGATGATGCACTGTTGACTATAAGTGAAGACGATTTGGACACAGCAACTCATAAAATGCAAAATGACTTAGACTCACTATATGTCTGGTTATGCAAAAATAAGCTAATGTTAAACGTAAAAAAGACCAATTATATGATAATTTCTTCAGCAAATAAAACTACATTAGGGCGACTCGATTTACATGATAGGGATGAAAAAATTACAGAGGTTACTACAACAACAAATATCTTGGTGTTTTAATTGATAATAAATTAAAATTCCATGATAACTTTGAGTATACCGTCAACAAAGCGTCGTAAAAAATTAGATTTATGAAAAGGACATGTAAACATCTAAAGGGTGAACACACCAAAACTGCGATACTTAAAAATTGCTACCAGAAATAAACTAGAAGGCTTTGAAATTATTATTTTTTGTATTATATATGTAACTTGGAAGTTTAGATGTTATTAAAATGTTAATATATTAGTTATTATTTTAATTGAGTTAAGCAGTAAGGCAACCTGGAGTGCCTCCTCCTTTGAGAGACTCCTTCAGGATAGTACACTGCAATGGTACACAGATGGCTCGAATACCCCGGAAGGAATAGGAGCTGGAATCTCTGGACCTAGGTACAGGATCTCTATCCCCAGGCTGAAGTCTACGCCATCTACTTGTGTGCGGAGACCATCATTAATAGAGGATACCGCAATGAGAGGATTGTAATTCTTAGTGACAGTCAGGCGGCACTCAAGGCTCTGTTATCCTTCGAAATTAAATCGTCTCTAGTCCTTGGGTGAATAGAGAGGCTCAACTCCCTTGGTAGGCACAACAACGTCCAATTGGCGTGGGTGCCTGGCCATATGGGAATAGAGGGGAATGAGGCGGCGGACTGTCTCGCTAGAGAGGCGGCAGCCATTACACCAATTGGCCCTGAGCCCTTCCTGGGAGTGGGTCCCAACACTATTAAGGAAAAGCTCAGGGAGGAGAGGGACAATATGAGGGACTCGAACTGGCAAAGTTCGGTAGGTATGCGACAGGCAAAAAGCCTGCTAGGAGGGTACAACAAGAGTAGATTCAAAAGTTTAATTAGCCTCCCAAAAGAGAGGCTGAGAATATTAACAGGTTTTCTTACAGGACACTGCAGGCAGGGAGGGCATATGTATAAACTGGGGTTACGATCAAATGACCTTTGCCGGTTCTGCGACGTCTCCAGTGAAACGCCACTCCACATCCTCATCGAGTGTGATGCAGTCAGCAGAGGCTCCATGTGGCCACAGTTAGAGCACATACACTCCTTATCCCCAAAGAAGCTTTTGGACTTCCTGGGGGATCTTGGCTTGGAGGTAGTATTGTGAAGAGTGGAGTGCACAATAGATCATCAGGTCGCAGTGCATACCTCATAATTATCTATCTATCTATCTAGTTATTATTTGCTCCATATGCAAGTGATCGGTATTTTCATCGCACACGCGCCATCATGTTCTGCACGACTGCATCATCGACTTTACGCGATGCGCACAACTACTTTGTTTTGCACTCTTCAATATTTTTCACTGTTTCACCTATTTTCTTCAAGATTCCTTTGACAATTGACCAATATTCCCCAATAGGACGTAGCTCTGGGCTATTGGGTGGATTGCAGTCGTGAGGTACAAAATTGATGTTATTTGCATTATACCACGGCAATGTGTCCTTGGCATAGTGGCAGTTTGCCCTGTCCGCCTAGAACGATGGCCTACTCCTTATCTGTTGATAAATGACAGAAGACGCCTTTTGAGGCACTCATCCCGATAAACTTGATCATTCATTGTCCCGGATGGGAAAAAAAGGGCTGCTCTTACGGCCACAGGAACAAATAGCTTGCCAAACCATGTGGTTTTTTGGAAATTCGGACTTAATTTTCAGCTTACAACTTTCAGCGGCATCTTGACGACTTGCAGCAGTATAAAAATCTTGACCTGCAATATATTTTGAATTTTTAAAGCAGTAGGTTTCGTACTCCATAACAATGTAGTTGTATTTTTTAACTTAGAATTCATACAACTTCCGAATGCGGGATTTCGCTGTAACATTCTACTTTGCGCCTCGGTCTGGCGCTGTTTGAGCTGTAGAACATCTCAATGAAGCTTTCCGCTTTACCTTTTGTACGAAAAACTGCGATCTCCGTACGGATTTTGCAACATAACGCGACAAAATCTTCGGATCTCGCGAAAACGCACTGAGGACCTTCCGAGCACTGTTTTTATCA
>NW_016157230.1:424014-443878 GCF_001687245.7 Rhagoletis zephyria
CTTTCTCGCTTCTTCACTGCAAGGAGCCTAACCCTCTCCCCAACGAAATCAACGGCGACCCTCTTCACCACCTGGACGAAGGAGGTCAGGCTAGAATTAGGCATTCACGTCGACGGCACACCTATACCGACGGTGAACAACCCAAAAATTTTAGGGGTTACCTTTGATAGCCTGCTCTCCTTCTCCGCGCACACAACCGCAGTTGTCAACAAAGTACAGAGCCGCAACAAGGTCCTCAAGTCGCTCGCCGGCAGCACTTGGGGCAAAGACAAAGAAACGTTGCTGGCAACATACAAGGCAATTGGCCGGCCGGTTCTAAATTATGCAGCGCCAGTTTGGTCGCCGGGGACTAGTTGGACGCAGTGGACGAAGCTACAGACTTGTCAGAACGCCGCACTCCGGACAGCGACTGGGTGCCTTCTGATGACGCCTGAGCACCACCTACACAGCGAGGCCCAAGTGCTCCCCGTAAGGGAACACAACAAAATGCTCTGTAAGCAGTTTCTGGTGGGGTGTCACAGAAGCGAACACCCCAACAGACCACTGCTGGAGGAGGAGCCTCCGCCCAGGCACGTCAGTGGGCACCTATTCGTGTACAAGGACGCAGTCCAGACCCACACAGACCAACCACTGGTCCCAATGACGTACAGACAAGCGATTAACGACATTCATAGGGAGACAGTCTCCACCTACCTCAACTCCCGGCCTAGGAATGTCGTTATCGGAGCCCAATCACCACCTGTGGAAGAGACGAAGCTTCAACTACCTAGAGAGACCCGCGTTACCCTGGCTCAGTTACGGTCTGGATATTGTAGCCGCCTAAACAGCTACCTGTCCAGACTCGACCCAAACATCCCAAATGAGTGCCCGGCATGTGGAGACTCCCCCCACGACACCAACCAGCTCTTCACATGCCAGCTCAATCCGACTCAACTAACACCCCTCTCCCTTTGGTCCGACCCCATCGAAACAGCTCGTTTCCTGGGCCTACCGTTAGTTGAGCTTGACGATAATGATTAAAAGTTGGCCCGAAACAGGCGGGGCTTAGTAGTGCCGCTACAACAACAACAACAACATAGACTGGAGACTAGGCCTCGCCAGCTACCCAACCCGAGGCTAAAATATACGTATAATAGTTAATTAACTGACAATAAATTAATATGTATAAATGTATAAAGTATGTATGTATTTGAAAATAAGTAAAAATTAGTAAATATGAAAATGTTAATGTATAGTATTAGTAGAAGAGCAATCAATTAAATTAAATAAGTTAATAATGTAATTGACAAGATTTGTTATAGGTCTTAAAGACTGTCAATAAATAAATAAAATAATATTTTTATAGTTGAAATCAGGGTAAAAAGTACTATCGGTCTGCAATTTTAATTTTCCCATAGCTAAACGGTTGGTTATCTTAATGTGTTCCTTATTTTTTCTTGTCTCTCATCTTTCTTTCATATTTTGGAGTTTGACAGCTGACAGCTGAACTCCGGCATTTAATTTGCATATGCAACCAAAGGTAAAAGCATGATTTTCAAGGGGTTTTTATTTAATAAATTGTGATCAGTTGGTTGAAATTAAAGGAATAAGAGAAGTTATAATTAAATAGATTAAAGTGTAAAGTTAAAGCGAATATAAAAGTGAAGTGGCTACTTTAAGGAGAATAGGAGTGATTAATGTACGGTAATTTCTGAATTTTACAAAAAAGTGCATATTTCAAACACAATTTCTAAATAAATTAAGGCGCTGGCCCAATGAAGGCTTGCTGTGCAATTTGCTTTGATTTACTTCAAAAACTCGTTTGGCCAAATGGCGGCTTGGAACGCTGTCAAAGCTACCAGCTGTGTAGTTAAAAAATTAAGGTCTGTTCCCTTACACATAGAATAATTTTCCCACAAAATTCCAGAAAACTTAAAAAAATACAAACAATCTTTTCAGATTTATTTTTAAATTGATGCGAATTAGTTTTTGCATTTCAAAGGAATGATAATAATTATACATATATAACTATAGGTACATTTATTAAAAACAATAAAAAAAACAATTTTTCGAGAGACGAATGACCAGTAGTTTGACATCAAAATATCGCTAGCTTTGTGTGAAAAGTTGCTAAGTCCACAATTTGTGAAACCTCATGATATAGGAAGCAAGAGAAATTAAGGATTAAGGTACTTGTTTTATTTTTTCTCGTTTATATTCAATTAAAGGCAAATTTTCTAAGTCCAGAAGAGGCCCCCAAAATACGATAAGGCCAAAATAATATGAAATCTTTTAATAAAGATCGAATCCTTTTGATTCGTATGGAGTTTTGCTTTGCTTTAAACACGCAAAATGTCGTATTCAAAGTTCCTGTAAAATTTGTAAAAACGGACTTAGCAACTTTTCGGCCAGCGATATGTTAAATATAAATATGTGGGGTGTTCACAGTTCGTTCCAAATTGTGTCTGAAAATGTAGACGTCTACATTTTGAGACATCTTTAGCATCAAACTGTGAGCACCCCTTTCTAGCAGTCGTCGCAAAATCGTCTCAAAACTTTGCTGGTGTTGCCAGACATTTCTTCCTTGCGTGCATTTTTTATATGTCGCCTTTCGATTTTGTTTCTGAAAAATTGTAATTATTTATCTTAATTACCAATTCGGAATATTTGTTATTTCTTTTCCTTGATTTGTTTCTTTTCATCAGAAATTGCGCTCAAATTACATGCAAATACAGAAAACGTGCCCAATAAATAAAAAAAATGTGATTAGTATTGCCATAATGCAACCCTGCTACGAGGTTGCAAAATATAGACGCGTAAAAAACATACCTTTGAGTGTGACAAAATGTAGACGGCGTCGTTTTCCAATTTTGTATGGGAAACAAAAACACCACAGATTTTACGGTTAGAAAACGTCTTAAAATGTAGACGTCTACATTTTGAGACACTATTTGGAACGAACTGTGAACACCCCAATGGAAACATATGATCATTTTTTTTAAACTTTGAATTACTTATATTATATATATATTTTTTATATTTTTTAATTACGTAAGCAAATGTTTGTTCATAAAAGGGTGCAGCAGTTTGAATTTATTTAGAACGGGAACATACCTTTATGTCAAAAGCCTACAAAACGCTTTCAAATAAAACATTTGCCTATTTGAAACTTTGAGGCCCTTAAAGCAAGTGAAGCAAAGCTGCCATTTGGCCAGCTTTCATGCATTTTAGTATATTCCAAATAACTTTTGACAGTTCTCAAAGCGAGGCAAGCAAAGCAAGCCCGCATTGGGCCAATACCTTTAGGGGAGGAAAATAATAAGAGTAGGTGTCAAAATAATGTGTGGACCCTTAACTACAAGTGTGTGGAAATTATTTTTGGATCGGGTCACCCCTTTTACGCAATAGCCCGAAATCCTTGGGCCACTAACTAAACAGTACCCAAATTCTCCTTTCATTTCACTTTAAGCTAGCGATATGTACATACCTTTGAGTCATGGTGAAATTTCACCACGCCTTCGAGTCTGATTTGATAGAGACCCTTATCTTAAACGTATGTACAAATTAAAGTTTAAAAAATCAAAAAAATAACAATTTTTTACTTACCAAGTCTTCGGGAAACTTCAAACAGAGCTTTAACATAAATGATGGAACTTTCAAAATATCAACACATGTAGATCTGGTGTGTAATGCTTGAGATGGATTCATTTCATTTAGCGCCATTAATAACGAGAGCTTTAACTTTCCTTCATTACTGTCTTCATCACAATTGAATATAATGTGAGTTACAACATCTCTGTAGCAATCAGGAAAATTTGCAACTAATGCACATATAACCCTCTGTCCATTTTGTACGTGCACCAACGCATCTGATAATTCCAAAATATTTAGCAGTGATGGAAGTTCCGCTAAGGCTATGCATAAAATATCGACAACTTCTTCTAAATATATTCCATCATCCAAAATCTCAGATTGCAAAAAGTTTTTTTGGTCCGATAATTGCCATTGTATATTGAAAATTTCTGACAAGACAACACGCACTTTTCGAGTAACGTCGGCTCGTTCGAAACCCAGAGCTATACCAGTCTGCAAACCAAATTCAGGTTGCTGTCCCTCGAAATACATTGACTTTTGGCGAACCTGCAATTCCTTTTTCAATTCCTGCTCCAGCTCATGGTAGTTGACTTGCAAGTACGAAACTATGCTGTTTACGACTTCTATCCCTATTAGTACCGCCAAAATTTGTTTGCGAGATTCCATCGATGATTCCGTGTTATCAAGCGGGGATAATAGACTCATTCTTACTAGAGAAGGCAGGACCGGTCGAATTTCGTGTGGTGGATAAGTAGAAAGAGCAGAAATGTCCAAATTTTGCATTGCTGCAAATACCCGGGCCGTAATATGTGTCATTTCTGGCAGATTATATATATGTACACCAATTTAAAAATGTTTAAAGACTTCTGTAAATAAGCATAACGCCGGAATTTTTGATGCTATAAACGGGATAATATCGATAGTATCGATAGTTGAAAATTGTAGCCACTATCGATAGTTTATGAATACTATCGATGTCAGTTTTATACCTTGTTCGGACCGACAGCAAAAACACTTTGAGAAGGAGTTGTGGTAATTGTGCACTTCATGGTCTCCACCATGGTGTAATAATACAAGGTGTTGTCAGTAAATTAATCTCACTTTTTCGGTACGCATATTCCAGCAAACCTTAAAATGTAGTAGAAAATGGGGGAAAATTTTGGCCCGAAATTTAAAGTATTTTTGTACCTTTATTAATTTCGAGAACTAACTCAATGCTAACTTTTTTGGAGATTCTTGTTTCTTCCAAGGAACAAATAAAATCGATTAGATTTTTCCGCGGGATGAGCAAGTTAAATAAAAGCTTGTAAAAAGGAATTCAGCTAAACGAAATAAAAATGTTCCATCGTTTTGAGTAGATCTAATTAAAAATAATATTTCATAATTAAGGGTTCTAAATGTTGTTGGTTACACACCTCAGTTATTTGAGGATTTATTTAAATCCTTAATGCGGAAATGCATTCGGCATTTGAATAAAAGTTTTTTAACTCTTTCCGGCAATTGCGAGGTGGACGATGACCGCAAAATTTTCTCCATAAAATTTGCACCGGTCAATGTGGCTCACTTGGTCAAACTTGGAGGTAGAAAAGCGGTTGACCGTGCAACAAAAACACTGAAAAAGAAGACATTGGCGCGTATTCATAGTCCAGCAACTAAGTCGAAACTAAGAAAGTTGCAACCTAAATTTAAGTACCAACTTAAAATTTACCTCTATTCATAGTCGCATTTCAGACTTCTACTAAGTAGTTTCGACTTAGTTTACGATATAGCAAAACGAGTGTGAAAATATATCGATTTTTCTTTACGATATTTTGGAAAAATTACATTTTTATTAAATAATGTCAAGTTTGATCATTCGTTTATGTAATTTTTATTTTCATTGCATGATTATGCAAAAGAATAAGGTATCATTTTCTTGTTAATTGTGTGAAATAGCCAGAACAACCGCAGTGATGTGAAGTCGATGTTTTTCGAAAGCATGCTGTGAAACATACAAATAGTAGATATCTAAATGTTATGCACAAATTTACTTCAAAAGAACTAGCGTGAAACTGACTTATTATTTGAGAATTTGTCTAAATTATTCCAATTATAAAATTGTGATGTAGCTTTATTCGAATTGTAATACGCATTCATGAACCAAAAATACAAGATCACGTAAGAACGCGACGTTGTATTTGTAACTGGTTTTGAGAAAAAAGTTTGCGAAAGCGGGTTCGTCAGCTGAGCGTTTGTTTACATCACAAGCACCACTATTTTACACTTTTATTCAAATAAAGAAGAGTTAATTCAATATGACAACACATTTGAAAGCATTTTGTTGCATCATTTTACCTAAATTGTGCGTTTAAAGTGGCGGACAATAGTTTTGGCTAACTTTGGTTTTCGTTGTTTTCTTTGCTTTGTTTACTTTTCGCTCGTTTTCCAGTGAAACAAGATGGCGTAGAACCCGCTAAAAAAATCGACTTTTTTCACCCTCTTGTTCTTACGTGATCTTGTGTCTTTCGTTCATGATACGCATTTAATTTCATCTTCCGATTAAAATGGATGGATCTTTGTATATTTTAATTGGAGATTATTCAATATTATCAAAACCACCCTCTACCAACTTAATTTTTACATATTTCGTCTGTTTTCCCTTAATTTGATAAAATACTTCTTCCTAGTTACGACTTAGTTGCAGCTGCAGCCGAAACTAAATTTTAAGTTGGTACTTAGCCAGAAAAGTCGAAACTAAGGCGACTATGAATAGCTTTAGTTGTGACTTAGAATAGTTTCGACTTAGTTGAGTACTAAATATGACTGAATATGCGCCATTAGGTTTTCCTTACTTGCAAATAAAAGTTATGTATACCTGGCTGGATAAGGTACCAAAAACAAAGTTGAATGTGGTGGGTTGTTATGCAAATGCACTGGGCACTTAAATGCATTGTATCCAATTGCTTAAAAATACGTTTCACTGGATCAAATGCAGTGTTCGAAAGCTTTTTTATTTTGCAAATTTTCAACTAGCCAATTCTGTATACCAAACTTTAGTCGACGCGTAAACTTTACTTGCACAACAGCTAGTATTAGCATTACTAAACTTAACTAGTTTTTAAAACTGCTTACTAAACGTAAAATGATTTATTTCATTGAAAACACCGCAATTTTATAATTTATAACTCAGAGTTTCAGATTTGCAACACGAAAATGCATAATGGAGAAGAGGTAAAAGAAGCAGTGATGCAAACGCTTTCTTTTAGAGCGATATCATGAAGAGAAGCTGTTGCGTGCGATAGCAGTTTTTAATAAAACACAATTTTTGTAGTTATGCGAATAATACGCTATACTTTTAAAATTTTGTGTATATCTCCGTCTTTTCTGCTGTGCTGTACAACTTCAAATATTTTCACTTTTTCTACGACATGACGCGATATAGAATTTTATGAGGACTGTCAGGCTGTATTCCTATGTAAATCAAAGTGTACATGATGTGTGTGTGTATTTAAATATATGCATTATACATTGGCGCATATTCATAGTCATATTTAGTACTCAACTAAGTCGAAACTATTCTAAGTCACAACTAAAGCTATTCATAGTCGCCTTAGTTTCGACTTTTCTGGCTAAGTACCAACTTAAAATTTAGTTTCGGCTGCAGCTGCAACTAAGTCGTAACTAGGAAGAAGTATTTTATCAAATTAAGGGAAAACAGACGAAATATGTAAAAATTAAGTTGGTAGAGGGTGATTTTGATAATATTGAATAATCTCCAATTAAAATTTACAAAGATCGATCCATTTTAATCGGAAGATGAAATTAAATGCGTATTACAATTCGAATAAAGCTACATCACAATTTTATAATTGGAATAATTTAGATAAATTCTCAAATAATAAGTCAGTTTCACGCTAGTTCTTTTAAAGTAAATTTGTGCATAACATTTAGATATCTACTATTTGTATGTTTCACAGCATGCTTTCGATAAACATCGACTTCACATTACTGCGGTTGTTCTGGCTATTTCACACAATTAACAAGAAAATGATACCTTATTCTTTTGCATAATCATGCAATGAAAATAAAAATTACATAAACGGATGATCAAACTTGACATTATTTAATAAAAATGTAATTTTTCCAAAATATCGTAAAGAAAAATCGATACATTTTCACACTCGTTTTGCTATATCGTAAACTAAGTCGAAACTACTTAGTAGAAGTCTGAAATGCGGCTATGAATAGAGGTATATTTTAAGTTGGTACTTAAATTTAGGTTGCAACTTTGTTAGTTTCGACTTAGTTGCTGGACTATGAATACGCGCCATTATCTTTTACATACATATGCTTAACAGTACAAAACAGAAAGAGATGTCATTATGTTTGAGCACAGCTGAAATGCTAATTTAACATACAATAGGAGTAGTTCTAGTACTATTTTACTTAATTTTTGTGGTATAAATATATGAGTAGGCATCATTGGAAATAACCGTACCGATTTTGTCAAAATTACAACAAACATCGCTACTGACAACACCTTATTATTATTCCAAAATGGTCCCACTGAAAATTGATGCAAAATAATCGAAAGGGGTATCAAACGACGCGTATTATTGCCAGTATTAAAAATCCGAAGGCGGAAAATGATTTTTTTAAACCGTCCAAGTTATTCGCAAAAAACCGTTTCATTCAGCTAAAGTTGAGCCGCCTACGTTTTTTTTTGTTTTAAACTCTGTATAGTACGGACTGAAGACATGATGTTGTATATCAAATGAAAGCTTGTTTTATATCCTATTGGATTATGAAATGTTTGAATATGTTTAATGAGGCAATTTTTAAATAATCCTGTGATTGTTTAAAATTTTTTGTAACTTTTTTTAGTTAAATTAAATTTTTGCTAAACATGATAAGCTGTATATAACATTTGTATATCGTATTAAAGGCATTCATAATTCCTATTGAATGATATCACAAATTTTGAAATCCGTGCTTTTGTTTTCAAGATATTTGGATTTCAAAAAATTATGAATTTAATCTTTGACCCTTGATAACTTCTGTAGTTTTTGTTTCCCAGCAAAAAAAAATATACCGTTATTCTTGCTTCAAAAACCTCTATCGACGTCCTTGTTCAAAATTTGGCCCCCGCGGTTATCGTAATCGTGCCCCGAAACTTATTGATTTAATTAAATATTATTGCGAAGACAATGTACAAAATATTGGCGTCGCATTTATTCTGCTAGTTGCAGTTAGGTGTAATAAAAACATGGAGGTGCTTGGTGTTNCAGCCGTATTCTAACAAAGTCACAAACTTCAGCACATCACTGCTGTGATTTCTACCGCGCCTCAAACCTTGCCGCTCAAAAAATATGCCGCTTCAATTCAATTTTTAAAATTTTTGTGTATTTTTCTAGCACTCAAAATCGAATTTTTTGTGACACATTTCTCGGCGCACTTGAAATCACAACAGTGATGAGCTAAGTTTTGTGACTCTGTTAGANTATACTTTTAGAGAAGAGGCCTTATCATGAGTTTCATTTTCCCCGAACCGGTTCACTTTTCACGTTTGGTTTCCATGTATTTATTATGGGCGGAATACAAATTTTCGGGTGAAATTTTTTCGGCCGAAACTCAGGATAAGGCAGAAGATTTAGTTAATGATGCCAATAACAATAAATGAAAAATACCGAAGAAAGTTTCTTACAATTAAAGAACTGACACAACTTTTTTCTACGTAGGCGGCCTTCGGCCGCGCTTAGGGATCATAACCCTTACTACTCAGAATTCTCCTTTCTGTTTTACCGGAGAAGAGTGGCAGAACTTCTTCCTGCGTAGGCGGCCTTCGGCGCGCTTACTACGCAGAATTCTCCTTTCTGTGTTGCCGGAGAAGAGTGGCAGAACTTCTTCCTGCGTAGGCGGCCTTCGGCGCGCTTACTACGCAGAATTCTCCTTTCTGTGTTGCCGGAGAAGAGTGGCAGAACTTCTTTCTGCGTAAATTAGTGGTCTGTTACTACGTTTATGCGTAGGTTAATTCACGAATTCATTTCATGAATTTGGTTTGAAATTGGCTGCATAAACACCATTTCATGAATTCAATTATACACGAAAGTTAACCATGAATTCGCAATCATTTCATGAAATCGTGAAGTGAAAGTCCGGCAACGCCACGTTTCACAAACAGGTGTTTACTAGGGTTATGATGTTTTTAGATTAATAACCATGAGTGGCATAACCAGGATTTTAAACACGGGAAAAGCTATGTGGAATTGTTTAAATATAAAATAAATTCAAATAGAATAAACTGAAAATATATTAAAACCAATTTAAATAAAATATGGTTCATTGCCTGGTACCAACGGCTTTTGCAAATTCAAAAGGAGGCCAAAAAATCACAACCCTTCTGTTTAGTTTCTCGCCAGCGCGTTTCCGCTTTTTCAAAGCAATTTATTTCATGAATTCGCGAACTATGCATAAACGGGACCATTTTTGAATTCATGAAATGAAGAATTCATGAATTCTGACGCATAAACGTAGTATATTATTTTGTTTATATACAAATTATTCAAAAATTACTAAAATTAAAGGCTTTCTCATTATTGTTATTGGCATCACTAATTAAAACCTTCTCTTAAAGTAATCTGCCTTATCCTGAGTTTCGCCCAAAAAAATTTAACCCGAAAATTTGTCATCCGCCCATAGTAAATACATGGCAACCAAAAGTGAAAAGTGAACCGGTGCGGGGAAAATGAAACTCATGATAAGGCTGATATATTGGCAACACCAAGCACCTCCAGGTTTTTATTACACCTAGCTGCAACTAACAGAATAAATGCGACACCGGTTTTTCATACATTGTTCTCGCATTAATATTTAATTAAATCAATAAGTTTCCCGATTTTTTGTTACAAATTCAGTTCAAGTAAACTATAGTGAACATCAGATACCAATATGTGTTCATTTAATACATTTACTAACGTGAATTTAGTACTCGGAAAGTGAACTAAAATCGGGTTGGCTTTCCATTACATCGGTTTTTGGGTGTTTTCACAAAACTATCACGAATTTCGTCATGAAACTCGACGGGGATGTTAAGAACTGTATTCATTTACATTATTTATCACTCTTTTCACTTTATTAGTAATAGTATTTAACTAATTTGTTGGTAAATTCTTTGCAGTTTCACTACCAAAGTTTCATTTAAAAAAGAGCACTTAACACTTATATTTTTATAAATATACCATGATTCAATAACACGGTGGAGAGAATACAGAGGTGGCGCCGATGACGATACCGCTACTCGGCTCTCAGTGATTTTGACAGAATCAGCTGTTTTGGTGACGTCTTAGTAGAGAAGACAGCAGTAGTGATGTGCTGAGTCAATACTTTTAGGTACCCAATACTCTCGATACTCGGTACCGAAACATTTAGGTTTCGAATAAAAGCGCACATAGGCCAAAAATATGGAAAAATCGTGTAACAAAACCCGAATGTAAGAGCCAATAGAGCTTTTTTACTGATTAAAATGAAAGATGTATATATGTCGGTTCGATGCCACAATACAGAGAAACCCTTACTTGTTTGAAGCATTTTTGTTCCAGCTGAATCGGACGATATCATTTTTGTAGGCCTGGGACAGATTCTGTAACCAGTTAACGACAATTTTCGAATCGGTATCGGTTTTGTCGACGTTTGATATCAAATATTTGTAAGTCAACAAGTGCGATATCGATCCGAAACTTGTCGCTAACTGGCTACAGAATCTCTCCCCTGAAAGGCTTCTTCATCCGTCAAAGTATTTTTCTTGAACCTTGGATCGACTAAGGTTAAAACTGATAAATAATATTTTTCTGTGGCGATAAGTTCAAGTGTTTTAGCCGATATCATATAAATTAGTAATGCATCGATATCATATAAATTAGTAATTTTCTAAACCTGAAATGCATATAATGGCGAGGGTTTAATGTAAATAATCGGTATCGGATACCGAAAAGGAAGTATAGGGTACCGAAATCTTTTTTAAGTATTGGGGACAATTCAGCACATCACTAGTCGCCCTCATTCTCGCCGCTCTCAGTTGTCAACTCTACGATGACGTCAGGCTAAAATTACTCTCACGAATTCTGCTGCAATCGGCGCAATCTTGTATTCTATCACCTGATTTACATGATTCAAGTACTTGAAAGCAATTCTTGCTCATTCTCTTTTGTGTTTTTTATTTGCTTTTACACGTTTCAATTCTGTTGAGTTCAAGTCTTTGGTTCTTTAAATGGGAAGCAACGAAAATGCCAAAAGCAAAGCAAGAAAGTTGAAACGACTTGACGGTACAGACGCATGTGTACTCGTCCCTTTTCTTCTCACCCCCTCTCTTCCACATGCGAGCAGAATTGAATTCAATACTTGAACTGTGTAAAAGCAGTCTATCATTCTTGATTCAATAATACAAGGTTCGATAAACTGACAGTTGTCTCTCTCACACCGCTCCCTTAGCAGTGGCACGGTGTTGCTTCTTTGCAAATTTACTTGGAAAAAGTGTAGCTTTGCTGTGAAATAGAAGTATAAGTTTTTGTGCAATATGTTTATTTGTATATTCATACGAAGCACATTTAACTGATGAAAACATAAATTGTTTTTCAATTGGATGTTTACATAAATCTCATAGTAGTTTTATTTTAATCTTGAGTCCTTTTGCAGTTTTATACTATATATATTAGTATTTCATTCAGGGCCGTTTGCACCATGTCTAGTTAATTCTAACTCCCAGTTAAACATCTTTATCGACGTTATCGACACCCATCATATAACATGTGATCAATAAAGCAGTTAACGTGCTTAACTGAAGGATGTACCTCCAGTTAGCGTTAACTAGACATGGTGCAAACGGCCCTCAATGTTTCGTTTAAAATGCCAGATTTCCTGCAAATACATTAGAATTTACAAAAGGAATTTCACTACCAATTGCCTACATTGCGTACTTTTCTACTGCCATTTTCGCAACAAGGGATTGCATTCTTCCCCTTTCTCTGTCCTTCGTAAATGCAACCTTTTGTAAGGGAGTGTCAAACGGCGGCTGTCAATAATTATCTAACCTTGTATTATTGAATCATGTAAATATACGATCTTTGCAATGTGCACGTGTATTTTGTGTATATTAAGGGCCGGTTGTTCAATGTCTGGTTATCACTACTTGCCGGTTAAACATCATTGTCGACGTTTTCGTCACCATGCTTATAACATGTGATCGATAAAGCAGTCGTTGTATTTAACCGGAGCTTATACCTCCGATTTTTGCAAATCAGACATTGAACAACCGGCCCTAAGGGCCGGTTTTTCAGTACCAGTTTAAACTTATACTACGTTTATATGTACGTATTATTTGCAAATAACAATATGCAAAATGGTAAATTTTGCCGTATAAACGCTGAGTTAATTTTTTATTTGCAAATAACAAAATCACGCAAATAAGTATTGATTAGTGGTACTATTTGCAAATAAGCGCAAGACGCCGCCATTCTTAGGTTTATTTTCTCTTTCGATGGTCATCTTATTGCCTTTTTATAATCCAGACGTTGCCATTTTTAACTTTATTTTCTTTTTCGATGGTCATATAATTGCCTTTTTATAATCAGGCAATAATAAAAAAGAATTTTTCACCATCGAATAAATAGTGAGTTAAGTATTTGCAAATTATTTTTATTTGCAAATAGCTTACGTATAAACGTAGTATTAGATTAAGTAAACTGAGTTTAAATTGAACAGCTGGCTGGCATTTGATTGGCTGATCTTAGTTTAAACCAGCCAGATCGTGCGTTTAAACTTAGTTTAAACCACGGCCGTGCACTGAAAAACTGGCCCTAAATGTATTGTGTATGACTATGGGAATTGTCAAGCAATTCCGATGATGGCAAGGAGTTTATGTATCTTCCTTACACGGCCAGGTTGATCATAAGTTGTTGGTGGATGACAGACTTTGTAGTGTGTTCAACATATTTTTTATTGTTTGTTAATTTGGAATTTTCGTTGAATTAAACACTTTTGAGTGTCTTGAGTGATATTAAGCGAAAGCCCAATAGAAATATTTTAAGTGCCAGATGTGTACGTAACACGATTTTAGTATGTGTGCTTAGTCCAGGGTTGCATTAACGATTACATCGAGATTTTATGTTGTGATGAGCTAAAAGCTTGGCGGTATCGAATTCCATTTGAATACATTCCGCGTACGTAAGGGTGATAGGTTTACAAATAGTCTACCATTTAAATTTTAACACACCAAAAAGTTTATACGAAATTACTACATCTGTGTGCATGTATGTTTATATATGTATACATCAATTGTTCTTTGTTATTTCCTAGCCATTAAGTTTTTATACACAAAAGACTTATACAAAAATACTCTATCTGTGTAGGTACATGTATATTTAACAATATATATGTATATATTGTTCTTTGTTATATATTCATTAATTTTGTGTCTTTTACTGTAATATTAAAAAGGACTCTGTACACTTAGGGCCGGTTGTTCAATGTCTGATTAGCCCAAATCGGAGGTAGAAGCTCCGGTTAAGCACAACTACTGCTTTATCGATCACATGTTACATGCATGATATCGATAGTGTAGTGGGAGTGATAACCAGACATTGAGTAACCGGCCCTAAGGGTCGTTATCGACGTTACCGACTCCATGTTATATGCATGGAGCCGAACACGTCGATAATGATGTTTAAACGGAGATTAGTGTTAACCAGACATTGAGTAACCGGCCCTAAATATTTAAAAGAAAAGTTAAACAACCGACCGATGTATTCAAAATTTAATTGTCAATTAACTGATAACATTGGTATATGTGTCTGTTACATATTAAAATTATTTTGATTTTTAACTGGTATACTTGTATAACATGTTGAAAAAATAAGCGAAGTGCATACATCATTTCTATGCATCGAGGTAGTTTTTTATTAGCTATAGCCATCTTTCAAGTTTGGCGTTTTTTACAAATTCGGCTAATTCTTGGAAATACATTTAAATTTCTGTAAGTATGTCTTGTTGTAAGTATGTCCTTCAATTAGGGCCGGTTGCTCAAAGCCTGGTTGACACTAATTCCCGGTTAAACATCGTTATCGACGTTACCGCCTCCCTGTTGTATGAACTGAGTCGTAGACGTCGATAAAGATGTTTAACCGTAAATTAGTGTTAACCAGACATTGAGTAATCGGCCCTTAGTCTGTTTATTAATTTAGTACTATAGGTGTCTAGGTCGTTTTTCTTGTTTTTGAACCAGGGTTTTTTTCTTTAATGGCTATGGAGTCGACTACTTCTGGATCCCAATTCGGGCATTTTTGATTAATTTTCTCTTTAGTATCTTCCCACAATTCCTCTTTGATTTTTAGAAACGCTTCCTTGGGAGTGAGCTCTAGGTTAAGTATTTGTCCAAAACTGGTGGATGTTTTTGCTGCTAGATCTGCCTTTTCATTGAAGTGGATTCCAACATGACTTGGCACCACGGTTGCCATTTCCAATTTTCTGCAAATTTATTTTTCGGACAAAAAAATCGACCAAATGGTAAAAAATTTACCAATTTTTATTACATCGGGAAATTGAGAGGAGTTTATTCCTCTTTATCAAAAAAATATACCAATTCAGTTTTTATATCGTTTTTTTTTATATTGCATCCTAAAATGCATTACAATTGTATATTAATAACATTATATTATTTAGGGCCGGTTACTCAATGTCTGGTTAACACTAATCTTCGGTTAAACATAGTTATCGACGTTACCGACTCCCTGTTATATGCATGGAGTCGAAGTCGTCGATAACGATGACCAGACATTGAGTAACCGGCCTTAAAGTTTTAAACTATAATTTGTTTCTCAATTTCGTTTTTGTTAATGCTTAATCAAAAAATTTGCGCTCAGCTGCTGCAGAACTTTAAGACAGACCCGGCCCTAAAAATTTTATGAGCTAAATCACACCATTCTCCAAAGGCCGCTTCACCCAATCCATTTTTAATCAAACTTACTTGATCCCAAAAACGTTCTATATTGGTACAGTTTTTGAAGTTACCTTCACTCAGCTTCAATTTGCGAAATTGTAATTCAATTATGTCTGCATCATTTACCAATGCAGAAAATTGGACAGTGGCGGCAAAATTGATACATCAGTATCAGAGTGGTGTAATAATTTCAAGATGTTTAATATCTTTTCGATTGAAATGGATTATTATTTTCATGTGCTAAATGCTATGATTAAAGTTTTGCTACCTTTCGATAATTGTAATTAGCAAGAAACAGCGACATTTTTGAAGCTTGCTTTGACTGATGATTAGCCACGCCATATTTGAAAATCAATGGCAAGGCGAGCTCACATTTTTAGCAGGTGTTGCCAATCCGCCCTAAGCGTAATATCGTCATCGTCGACGAATGTGAGTGCATCAGTAACATGGCTGACGATGGCCTTATCGTCACTTTTACTGACGATGACAATATTCAACATAGGGCGGAATATTCATCAATTAAATAGAAAAAATTGAAAACGAGAAACTATTGCATGAAGTGAAAGGGTGATAATAACCTAACCAAACGCTTGTGAAATGGACTATTTTAAAAAGAATTGGACCAATGGACCAAACGAAAAGGAATGGACCAAATTTGGTCCATTTGGTCCAAAACGGCAACCGTGCGTGGCACCCATGTTAGTACTACAATCTCAATGTTTGAATTGGAAAGTTGATTGTGTATATCTGCAACGAGGAAATTATCCGTACTGTTACACTCTAGTAGGTTAATCGCTGCTAGGCTGTCAGTAAAAACAGTCACTTTTTTTTGTTTGTACTTTTGAGCTAGTTTTATCGCCTCCCTGAGAGCTGCAAGTTCTC
This sequence comes from Rhagoletis zephyria, assembly GCF_001687245.7. Taxonomy (NCBI): domain Eukaryota; kingdom Metazoa; phylum Arthropoda; class Insecta; order Diptera; family Tephritidae; genus Rhagoletis; species Rhagoletis zephyria. The sequence goes on from NW_016157230.1 coordinate 440,438, forward strand.
CGAAGGTTGACGAAACCTTGTCAATGATTTTATAGAGATATGAGACATTATTGGCTACATCATAAACAGCGCACCCAACGCAATCATCCATAACTGAAGCGTCCGTTGCTAGAACATAGTATTCTTCATTAGTAAGACTGGATTTTTTTTCGTTATAAATGGCTTTTAGTTGTTGTGAGTAATTGATTTTGAACTAGCGAAGGAAGATTTAACCAGCTTTAGGTTTTGATGTTTAGTGAAATTTACCTCAGTGCATATTCTGTCAAAGATGTGTATGAATTTCCTATAAGTGTTACCATAACTGGAGTTTGTATAACGGTTGAGTTGTAGACTGCATTTGAGTTCCAATTTATAAAAAATTGTTTTGTTATTTCTCTCGCTGCTAGCCACAGTGCTCTGCTAAGGCGTGGTAGTTCACATCCTAGAGCATATCGCGCAAATGTGGGAGTGCTAGGTGGTACCCCTAAACATCTTCTCAGGGCCGTTTGCACCATGTCTAGTTAATTCTAACTCCCAGTTAAACATCTTTATCGACGTTATCGACACCCATCATATAACATGTGATCGATAAAGCAGTGGATGTGTTTAACTGAAGGATGTACCTCCAGTTAGCGTTAACTAGACATGGTGCAAACGGCCCTTAGAGTTTCGTTGACTTTTGTTTAAAGTTGTTGTTCATATCCTTTGGGGGCATTGGCTAGTGTAGTGTGAGCAAATTCTATCTTCGATCTCACAAAAGTTGTAAAGAAGTTTATGGCTGTTTTTGGTGTTAGGCCTGCTTTGATTGCAGTTAGTTTGGTGATCAATTGTTTGGATTGGAAAGCCCCTTTTTTGTTGTTTGTTACATCACAGTATAGACAGTAACCAACCTTTTTGGGTTGTTGTTGTAGTAGTCGTTGTTGTTGTAGTTATATTCACTCCTGAGGAAGGCACGGGGTTGTGTGCTGCTATTTAATGGCCTTCCTCAGACTTTTTCTTAGATTTCAGGGTTGTGTGCTGTATTATTATTAGATAAATAAATTTAAGTATTTGTCAAATCGTGATTTTATTAAAAGAAAATTATAAATGGTGTTGAAAAACCAAACAAACGCTCGTGCGAAAACTCTATTTTTGTGTATTGTTAAAATTTATACATGGCGTACTTATTTTTTTGTGGACTTTATGTTACTTGAGAATTTAGACAACGTGCGAGCTGCCAGGTTCTGTTATCAATATAATTAACACAAGCTTTTCCGAGTGGTTGCCTTTCAATAAAAAGAATAAACAAATATTCGCAAATAAATTGGATTTATTTTATAACTGACAACTAACCTACGCTTTTTGTTCTTTTCTCCATTTTAATTTTGACTCCTTATTACCGCCAACAACTTTATGTGTATACATATTTACAAGCTGTCAAAATTTTGCGTAGTCCCACGAGCTAGGTAAAAACTATGGCATTCGTATTCACAACGAGAAATCTCAAAATTTTTGTTTGGTCTTTCCAAATTTTCTCTTTTTAATCAGTTGGCAAAGGCCCTCAGTGGCAGCGCTCCGAGCGTTGAGATAGTAATTTCATGTCAATTAGTAGAAAAGTTCCATGTTGAAAAAACTTTTTATTATGGCGAGAAAATTTTACATTTCTGCTGTGCCAATTCGTAACTTTTTACTGTTGGAAATTTTTGACAGTTGCTCTGGTTCAAAAGAAGTTGAGCAATTAAAATCAGAAATTATACAAAAAAGACTTGTCTTTACTGACATTTATTCTTCTAGAACTAAAAGCCATGAATTTATTAGACGCCTTAGTAATAAAATCAAACCATCAGGCCGGGTTGAAAATTTTCATTCACCTCATAGTTAACAAAAATTTACAATCCGTAGTACTTTTCTATCAATTCGCAAATGCGTTTAATTTAAATCGTTTAGAAAATGCGTCATTTATGTATACCATTTAATGTGGAATTAATCAATAAATTTCGTTTTACACTATACTTTTTGAAACTATTTGGAGTTAATTATTTTTTGTTTCTTAAAAGCAACCCTGCGTGCTTGGAAGGCGTGTGTACCAATAATTTCATCCCTAGCATATTCATCCCCGAGGAAGGCAGTCGCCAAATTCACCGAAGGTTGTTTACTGGTTATATTGTGTATTGTACTGTTCCAACAATTGGAGCTCTGAACGGGAGTTAACAAAAGCGGTTGAAATCAAGAGCCGCATAAAGTCTTTGAAAATCATCATAAGCACTACTAACACTCCAAATTAAAGCATCGTGACTTGAAGAGAAAAGAGAAAAGCACAGAGGCACAAAAACTATTAAAAAAGTGTTAATCCAAATGTACATGCAATCATGGCATTCAGCGTAGCCACTAACAAATTTTTTTCCCCTACCAATTCTCTTCCCAAATCCGACCAAAATCGGTTACAACCTACCAAATAAATTTCAATTACAAAAAAGCATTCTGAAAACATACAATTGATTTATTTAAGATTAAATGTTTCAAACATTTTACATACATGCATACATAAGTATAAGAAAGAAATTCGTGTAGCAGCAGTTTAGGGATCGTTTAGATTTGGTTGTGGACAAGCCCCGAAGCAGTGGCAGCGGCACATCCAACGATGGCAATATCGCTCGAAAATTTTTTCGAAACTCTGCTATTTCGGCTGAAGTTACAGAAATAAATAAGGCTCTTATTGACAAGTGTCACCACATCCTGCAGTGCCTCTCGTCGGGTTAGAAGAAGCGAAATGCTGCTTCCATTTATGCACTTCGTCTTGTGGGTTGTGTAGCTTTATCCAGGAGGAACGTACATATTTATGTATTTATCTAATGTCACTATATAGCACATGCTTAATAACTTCTGAAACCGTACTTCGCCTCATTGCAACAAAGCTTTTTGAAAGCCGAATCTATGAACTTTTCGTTAATAGTTTTGGAACTAATTGCACCAATTCAGGAACATCTAATGGATTAGGACAGTACCTAAGGATCTTTCTATTTACAGATTGCTCTGCAAGCCTTTCGTTTCGTAACCAAATTTTCAAATTACAAATTGGTGATCTGCAGCCGGATTCCAACTTTCGCTATCGCTAAATTTGATCGCCAAAAGCTCCAAACGAATAGCAGACGCGCCTAACAACACGCAACATCTAGTTACATGCCTCTCATACTGTCAGATTTGGTTGATTACAGATTGCAGCTATTACTTTTCCCTTCTGTATACTATTAGGCCCCTCTGCTTTTCATTAAGAGAATTTTGGCAATTAAAAATTAGCGAAGTGATTGTCAGAATTCCACTCAGCACTGATGTTCATTTTGAGGGTGAATCAAGTCCGAATACGAAAATTAACAAAATTTTCATTTCGAAATTCACTTTCACTCGGATTGCAGAAACTACCTGAGTACTTCCCACCAAAAATATTTAGATAATTCCTTCCTCTGCAAAATGACATTTCTTTCA